>NC_067429.1:26750607-27054016 GCF_009764475.1 Pristis pectinata | reverse complement strand
CGTTGAAAGACTGAACACTTCCTTAAGCTGTGACATACAGTCTATAGACCACAGCACAGATTACACATCACACATTGGGGTCTTAATTCAAATTTACATAATTAGGCAACATTGCATAATGATGGGATTGCAACATTCCTAGTACAGGTACCTAAGGACATTAGGCAGAGTTCGAGGGAATGTGGTTGGTGTTGATTGGTGGTGAAGGGGAAATTCTGAGCATTGAGGTAGTGCGAGGCAGCTTTAGGGATTGAGGAGCTGAGGTAGATGTTGAAGTACAACTATTCAGGAGTCAGCAATCGGGGTGAATGGAGAGTTTGAACATATCTTGTGACATTCACCCAACTTCATGGAAACCCTGCATCTAGAAAATTGACAAGTACTTGAAAATCTATGGACCAATATGCAGGACCTGTTCAGAGAGTCAGAGAGTCAGCGTTGTCTTGATGGCTTCATAGTGCACGGGGAGATTTTCACTGGCACTTGCACAAGTCCATTAGGACGTAGAACATAGAACAGTACAGCACTGGAACAGGCCCTTCGGCCCACAATATTGTGCTGAACTAATTAAATTAGTCATCAAATGCCCAACTAAACTAACCCCTTCTGCATACACAATGTCCATCTCCCTTCATTTCCTGCACATTCATTTACCTACCTAAGAGCTTCTTGAGCACCCCTATCATATTTGCCTCCACCACCACCCCAGGCAGCACATTCCAGGCACCCAGCACTCTCTGTGCAAAAAAACTTGCCCTGCACATCTCCTTTGAACTTACCCCCCTCACCTAAAATGCATGCCCTCTGGTATTAGACATTTCAACCCTAGGAAAAAGATACTGGCTGTTTATCTGTGCCTCTCAAAATCTTAAAAACCTCTACCAGGTCTCTCCTCAGCCTGTGCTGCTCCAGAGAAAACAACCCAAGTTTGTCCAACCTCTCCTTATAGCACATGCCCTCTAATCCAGGCAGCATCCTGGTATAATTGTCTTGCAATGTGGGGTTGAACCAACACAGAATATTACTTTGAACACAAGTGTTTTTTTATGAAATTGTAGCGACTCACCGTCCGAGCAAGCGAACTGGCTCAGCGGTCGGTTCGCGCGTCGTCGGAGCGGCGAGGCCCAAGATGGCGTTGGACCTTCGTCTTCCCCGGGCGACAGGGAGAACCCGCACGCGGGAAAAGTTTGATGACGTAGCGCATACGTCATTTCCGTTTTCAGTGGGCGGGAACCATTCCTCTTAAAAAGGTACCGCGCAAGGCGGGAAAATAAATCAGTTTTGTTCTGCAGCCCACCGACTAGTGTCTTTGCTTTCATATCACGGTAGCAGCCGCTACATTGGTGACACCGACGGTCCAAACAAATTTTGGACCCGCACAAAGGATGACAACGCAGCAGCCAACGCGTGGCACTCAAGCTGCCCACATTTTGGACGCTTCGGCCCAGCGTCTGGTTCGACCAGGCTGAAGCACAATTCCAACTTCAGCAGATCACCTCCGACTCCACGAAGTACTACCATGTGGTCAGCTTTCTGGACCAGGAGACAGCCGCCCAGGTGAGAGACTTCATCCAGTCTCCTCCAGAGGAGGATAAGTACCCGGCTTTCAAAGACCTTCTTATTCGGACCTTCGGCCTCTCCTGTCGCGAGCGCGCCGCCCACCTGCTTCATCTCAACGGCCTGGGGGACAGATCCCCATCCGCCCTAATGAATGAGATGCTGGCCTTGGCTGAGGGACACAAGCCTTGCCTAATGTTCGAACAGGCCTTCCTCAGACAACTACCTGATGACATTCACCTGCTGTTGGCCGATGCCAATTTCAGCAACCCACGTGAGGTAGCTGCCCAGGCAGATGTCCTGTGGAAGGCCAAACGCGAGAGCGGGTCGTCCGTCAGCCAAATCGACAGGCCGCGAGCCCAATGCCTACCTAAACCAGTCCCAGCAACTGAGCAACCACAACCCAGAAACACAGACGATGACACTGGCGGCCAGCTGTGTTTCTACCATCAGAGGTGGTGTGGTGTGCAGAGGCCTGTCGATGCCGCCCACCCTGCAAGTTTCAGGGAAACGCCAGGGCCAGCCGCCGCTAATGGCTACGACGGCTGGCCACCAACACAGCCTCCTATTCGTTCGGGACAAGCAGTCCGGGCGTCGTTTCCTTGTCGATACTGGAGCAGAGGTCAGTATTTTGCCCCTGACCGGCTGCGACACTCGTAACAGGCAACAAGGTCCTGTACTCAATGCTGCAAATGGCACAATGATACAGACTTTTGGTACCTGTACAGTTCAATTACAATTCGGCGACAGCCGTTTTACCTGGAACTTTACCCTTGCCACCGTCGCCCCGCCACTCCTGGGAGCCGATTTCCTTCGGGCCCACAGTTGACCTGCGAGGGAAGCAGCTGGTGCACTCCAGAACTTTCCAAATCTACCCCCTGGGAGAAGCCAGACTACCAGCCCCGTGCCTAGACTCCATTTCCCTGTCTGGCAAGGAGTTCACCAAGCTCCCAGCTGAGTTCCCATCGGTTCTGGCACCTCAGTTTACAAATTCGATGCCCAAACACGGGGTGCAGCCCCACATCACTACCACAGGGCCACCCCTTCATGCCCGAGCACGATGACTACCTCCAGACAAGCTCCGCCTGGCAAAGGAAGATTTCCGCCACATGGATGAGCTGGGGATCATTCGCAGGTCAGAGAGCCCCTGGGCCTCCCCCCTGCACATGGTCCCCAAAGCCACCGGTGGGTGGAGGTCCTGCGGCGACTACAGCAGGCTGAATGACGCCACCACCCCAGACCACTACCCCGTCCCTCACATCCAGGACTTCACGGTGAACCTACACGGGGCCCACATCTTCTCCAAGGTGGACCTCGTCCGGGGATACCACCAAATCCCGGTCCACCCTGACGACGTCCCCAAAACTGCACTTATCACTCCATTTGGCCTCTTTGAATGCCGTTCGGCCTTAAGAATGCCATGCAGACTTTCCAGCGGCTGATGGACGCGGTAGGCAGAGACCTGGACTTCGTGTTCATTTACTTAGATGACATACTAATAGCCAGCTATGACGGCCAAGAACACCTTTCCCACCTTCACCAACTGTACTCCCGTCTCCGTGATTTCAGTCTCACTATCAACCCGGCCAAGTGCCAATTCGGACTTGACTCTATCGATTTCCTCGGCCACAGAATCACCAGCGAAGGACCAACACCCCTACCTCTTAAAAGGCCCGCGCAAGCCGGGAAAATAAATCAGTTTTTGTTCTGCACCCCACTAACTAGTGTCTTGCTTTCACATCGCAGTAACAGCTGCCACAAAATACAAATTGCCCATAATTTTTGTATTAAAATATTAAGAACAATAGTTTCAAGATCGATAACAGAGCATCAAACTGCATCACCATTGTTGGGAATCAGCTGATTTCACACATGCTGTTTTGCCAATGCAAAGTGCAGATCAGATTTTTACTCAATAATGACGTGAGAACCATAGGATGTGGTTAGTGACAAATTTCAGCCCATTCGTCTTTTTTTTGGTACTCTGGGTGATAATTTGGTTTCGTTAGGAGCACTTAACTACAGACCTCATCAGAGCCTTGGCTCAAAAAGAGTTGAATTCCTGAGGCAAGACAAGAGTTGCTTTCAAATCAGCATATAATGTCATGTAACCCTGAGGAAACTGGAACTGAGCCCAATGCACAAGTATTTGCAGCCTGAGTTACTGAGGCCACCACTTGGTATGAGTGTTAACACCTGCACTGTTGGCACCTGCTGAAAGTGTGCAGAATGTGCAGTACACAGTGCTCACTGATCCTCAAACCAGTGGATCACATCGAAGCTCTAACAGAAAGAGAAGACTCCAAGAACATCCTCATTCTCAACACTGACAGAGCCCAGGACTTGATAAGGCTGAAACATTTCTAACAACCCTCAAATAGAAATGCCAAGTAGATGATTCATCTCAGCCTTGTTCTGAGGTTGCAGGAGGGTCGGAGTTCAGAAGTAGGGAAGTATTGTTACAGTTACAGGGAGCATTTGAGGCCACACCTTGATATGGCACACTGTTTTCACCCCTTACTGAAGAAAGCATGGGACTTGAATTGGAGGCAGTCTAAAAGAGATTCACTAGGCTAATTCATGGGGTGAGAGAGAGGTCCTGAAAAATTAGATCTCTATTCCTGTAGTTTAGACAAAGGAGGAATGATTTTATTGAAACATGTAAGATCCTTAGAGAGCATGACCTACCCTGTCAAGGTGCTTCCACTGGTGAGAGAATCTTTTAAGGAGAGGGATTAGGGGGATGGTCATTTAAAACTGACGTACATAGGAATTTCTTCCTGCAGAGGGTGGTGATTCTCTGGAATTCTCTACTTCCAGAGGCTACGGAGGTGAGATCATTGGGAAGAAGATCCATTTTTTGGAAGATCTGGGAATTGAGGGCAATGGGGAACAGGCACAGAAGAGGAGATGAGGCCTGGGGTAGATCAGCCATGATCATACTGAACGGTGGGGCAGGCTTGAGGAGCCAGGTGGCCTACTCTTGCTCCTACTTCTTGTATTCTTGTGTTCTAATTTGATTTACTCCTCATGAAATGTCAATAAAAGAACTGGTTTTAGCAAATGTAATGGTCCCCAACAATATTGAAGCTGGAACTAATGTGCCTCTTGTGAAGCTAGCTAGCTAGCAAGTTAGCTAGCATAGCTAACTTCTGGCATCAACAAAAATTTGGAAATTTGCCCAGGGATGAATTATCAGCAAAAAGCAGGGAAATCCAAATAGCTCATTACTGACCCATCAGCCCACTCTCAATCACTAGCAAAATGATGAAGAGGCAATAACTCCCCAATAACCTGCCCACTAATACTCATTTTGTGCTTAGTCAGGACCTGCCAACTCCAGACCTCATCACAGGCTGTTGTGAGAAATCCACATGACTGTCACGTGACAGTAACAACCCTGACCCCCGCTGACAGCATTGCTCCTCTGATCGGAAGTGATACTACTGTCAATCAAGGTGTGGCTCCACCCACCCCTCAAGTGTGGGAGTACCTTTTGCCTCTGAACTTGCCTGACCACTCTGAACTTGCCTGACCAGTACCCTTTGTCTCTGAACCTGCCCGATCATTGGCTATGGCAGGAACATTTGTCTTTGACCCCCCCCCTCCCACACCATTGGCTTGTTTAAATCACCACAGTGAGGCTCCACCCAGCCTCCTAGCACCATAAAAAGGGCTGCATCTCCTAGCCCTTCCTCTTTTCATGACCCCGGGAGTAGTGAGACAATGCTGCAGGGATCACTGGTAAGAGTGCATCACTACACGGTCTGGGAGCGTTCCACTTAGACTCCGGGTAGTATTAGAGCCAATGCTTGTGTGGATCAGGCATTGAAGGGTTATATCCTGAAGTTGTGCATTGTTACTGTGTGCTTGTGTGTATTAGTATGTGTGTGTGTGAGTGTATCCTAAACTAGTTGCGATCCCCTTTTGTGTTCACTGTATCCTGTGTGTGAGTGAGTTTGTGTCTGTTCTCATCAATTCTGTCCCGCGTTTGTCTTTGTGATTAAACTACTTTTGGTCTACGAAGCTCGTGTCCAGAGTCCTTGATCCTTAAGACACAGAAGAACGATTTCACACAACAGGCTTGGTCCAAACATGGACCTAAGAGCTGAATTCTAGAGAAAGAGTGAGGGTGACTTGTCTTTAACATGAAATTGGCATTTGATTAAGTGTGGTACTATGACTATGACTTTGGGGACTGCTTTGTGCAACACAGTTACCTTGGCTGAGATGATTGATCACAACTTTGTGTGAGGAATGATTCCAAGCTTGGTAAAATTGGGAAATCAATGGGAGTTAAGGTGAATGCACTCCATCACTTGGAGTCATTACTCATGCAAAGCTGTGATCAATCATCTCAGCCAAGGTGATTGTGTTGCACAAAGCAATCCCCAAGATTGGAATCATAGAGACAAGTCACTGCATGGAATCAGGCCTTCAGCCCACGAAATCCACAGTAACCATCAAGCACCCACTTCCACTAAGCCCATTTCATTGTCCCACATTCCCATCAACATCCCTTGGATTCTGCCACTCAGCTGCATACGAGGGGGCAATTAACAGCAGCCAATTAACCCACCAATCTGCATGTCTTTTTGATGTGAGAGGAATCTGGAGCACCAGGGGAAACCCATGAGATCACAGGAAGAACGTGCAAACTCCCCATAGAGAGCACTGGAGGTCAGGAGTGAATCTGGGTCGCTGGAGCTGTGAGGCAGCAGCTCCACCGGCTGTACCACTGAGCCACCCTTCTCAACTACTTCATCCTAACAAGTGGACAATACTCAATTCCACTATTCCTCCTCGGCCAATGAAGCAGTTTCTACCTGTATGCCGTCAGACCCAGACAAGATTCAAAAATAAGTAATACTTTCCGGAGGAAGCCAGAAAATGATAAGTGCCAGTTCTTCAGGAAGAACCATCTCCAACTGAGGAGAGATAATCTCTTCACCTTGATATTAGCGATGCTGAATCCCCTTCCGTCAAGATCCTGAGGGCCACCATTGACTGTAAATGGAAATTGACTGACCTCGTAAATACAGTGGATATGAGGCTGGTTATTCTTTGGCCAGTGACATATTACCAACAACCCAATGTCTTTCAGTCACCTACAGAGCACAAGCAAGGGCTCAGGTAAGCTGCCTCCAATTGTCTGGAAGAGTGCAGCTTCAACACGGAAGGGAGCTCAGGATAATGGAGCCCATTCTGATCCACAACACAAAGTATTCACTTCTGTTACACCAGCACACTGTGATTACAGTGTGTACTACAGATACATCCTGCCCCAGCCAAGGCTGCCTCAAGCACCCCTGAAAACAGCCTCCTCCATTACCTCGAAGTTCAAGGGCAGCAAAATAAAGGGAATGCCACCAGCTGCAAGTCCCACTTTCCTGATCTGGAAACACACGACAGCTCCTTCATTGTTGCTGAGTGAAAATAGTGCGGTTCCCTACACAACAGAGTGGCGAGTACTTTCAACATCAGGACTGCAGCTGTTCAGCAAGTCCACTGACCACAGACCTCTCAGGGCCGTGTAGGGCTGGGGAATATGCCAGCTTCCCAGTGGTTCCCATATCATAGTCACAGAGAGAGATACAGCATGGAAACAGGCCCTTCGGCCCACTGAGTCTGTGCCAACCATCATTTACATTTACCCTTCCCAAACCCATTTTATTCTCCCCACATTCACGTCAATCTTCTGCACGCACTCATCTACACACTAGGGGCAATTTACCACGGCCAATTACTCTACCAACCCGCACATCCTTGGGACGTGGGAGGAAACCGGATCACCCAGAGGAAACCCGCATGGTGACGGGAGAATGTGCAAACTCCACCCAGGAATGAACCCGGTCACTGGACCACTTACACCCTGTCAATTAATTAAGAATAAGTATCCAAGTCATGGCATCCTTCAGCGAGTAGTTCTAACCAGCTTCACAGGAGCTCGGGTCTCCTGCTGATGACTGGGGTGAACTTTGGATGAACTCTGGAAGACCCTTTGGCCTCGAGAGAACTAAATTTCAGAAAAACATGCATTAATGCATTCCTCATTTAATGCATGTCACTGTGGAGAAATTACTCCCGCCTCTCCAACTTTTCAGAGGTTCCTTGTCCTGTTCTGAGGTTCCTTGGTTCTTTGGTCCCTGTTCTGAGGCTTGCAGCCAATGACATGCATTTGGTTCTGGCAGCACACAGCCATTGTGGAGAAGAACAGCTCCGATAAAGATCATAGACTGCCTGCATTGCAGGCAATGGGCCTGGGTTAATCATTTTTTGTGATGCCTCCACCCTTTTTCAAAAACTCTCCAATTTGGGGAGCATTGGGCACACTTAATAGTTCAGAAGAAGGGTTTTGTACAGCAAATAAAATGGTATGAGAGGTGGTTCTCTGAAGATTAAAGTATATTAGAAATGCTGTTTGTAATGTAAGCATTACTGTTTAGATTATGCATGGTAAAAGATCCAGCTCTATATGTCTATACTTGCAGTGCAATATTACTCACCATGCTATTACAATATTCCATTCTGCACCATTTCCAAAGGGATAGATTCAGATTCTGGATCATTAGAGCCTTTGTTTTAAATCACTTACAGCTGTCTCTTGCTCCAGCTGGTACCACTCATCGAGTGCCCCACTAATGTGAGAAAAAGACAGTTAAATTGATTTTAAAAACTCTGCTGAGATTTTCTGAAATGTTGGTAGGTTAGGTGTTAACCAGTTCACTTTTCATCAAGTCCCATAACCAAAATACTGAGAGCTTCGGGTTAGAAAGAAAGTGTGATTCGGGTAAAAAAAACCAAGTTGTTGAAGTCAGGGTGTATGGACCAGTGTGGTGGTGCTGGGGAGCTGGAAGGTGAGCCAGGAGGTGCATCTAAAATTAGGCTTCACTGCCATGGAGCTGGTGAGCTGTGGGCAACATCGTTCTCTGGGTTTGGGCATTTAATGCTCGCAAAGGTCCTCGGGCAAGGGATAGTCGGGGACGACCAGGTAACGGAGACAATTGGGAAAAGTTGTGACTAGGAAGTGAGGGAACAGGGATTGATTGGGAAGAGGGCAATTAGGAATAGGGGTGGGTGACCTGGAAGGGGACATGAGAAGAGGGAGAGACTAGAAGTGGGAACAACAGGAAAAGGGTGTGATTGAAAAAGTGGGCAAATGACAAGGTGGATGACCAAGAAGGAGAAATGTACTGGATGGAGGTGACTGGGAAGGCAGATGACTGAGTAATGGAGAATTGGGAAAAAGATGATCGGGAAGCTGGATATTGTGGGGGGAGTGGGGCGGGAATGGGTGTCGAGTGACATTGCTTGAAGGAATGATGTCAGGGTTTAATGGTAACAATTGGACCAACGTTAGGCTTCTTGTGCACCAAGGCCTGTTTCAGGTATGGGCAGTGAATGACAATCTATGGTCTGTGGCGGGCAATGTACATCCTGTCTGCCATATTGGAGCCAGCAGGCTGCAGTCACCTGAGAAACAGGTGCTACACAGCCAGGTTTTTGGGGAAACTTTGTCGGTCTCTTTTGGACAACTAAAGGTGAGATATTCACTGGGATTTGCTACTTAGGATGGAATATTTGAGAATAAATAACTTTTTCAATATGTATCAATATCCAAAGAAGCAGCTTGAAATGTTTTGTTTAATTCAGTGTTAGAGAACTACTTACTCATCTACTGAGCTGCAGATATTTGTAGAAAAACTGCTCATAGTTCATCAATGAACTTAGGAACGGTCAGGGAATAGTGGGATTGTCAGGTAAGAATGTCTCCATTGAGATGCGGTGTCACGACAATAATCGCAATGTCACAACAACGAACATCACAATTCTAAAGTCACGATTCTGATAAATTCTTGGTGATTCTTGCTGTTGCAGGATTCCATGAAACCCTAATGGGGATCACAAAGGGGCTTAATTGGCTTTCTGATCAACAGTAGACCCCACTCTTCTTGCCCTTTAATTATTGACACTCTCCCAGGGAGTTTAAGGAATTATTGGCACATACCCAAGGATATCTTGTAAGTATTCATACACTATGGGGAGCTCTGTAATGATTGACACGTTCCCAGGGATCCTCAATAAATGATGGTACTCTTCCAGGGATTCTTGAAATGCTGTCACACATCCAGGACCCCCTACAATTATTGACACACACCCAGTAACCTCCAATTATTGCCACATTTCATGGAGCTTCTGTAATTATTGGCTCACTCCCAGAGACACCTTATAAATTAGGACACACTCCAAGGACTCACTGTAATAACTGGAACACTCTCAGGGGGCCTCCATCCCAATTTCAGAAAAGACAGTGTTAGATAGTCAAAGGGAACTTGCTATAATGGTAGTGGCATTATCGAAGAACCTGGCTGGTTCCTCACTAAACATGGAAAAGCAGAACCACTTGATTACAGATGGAGTGAAATGAAATGATTTTGGGGACACACAAACACTCAGGGAATTTGGTTGAAAATCCCCATATCTGCTTTCCTGGAAAATTTTTGTAATTCCTCTTAAATATTTTCTTCTTTCTGTTACAATGTAGGCAGTGCGGTGGTAGGTAGGACAGCCAGCATTTTGTGACTGGAATGAGGCACAGGTTAGCAGAGTTTATTGCATTGTTGGCGGTATTAGTTTGCTTTGTTGGATAGATGTCACCAACTGAAAGAGTTTTGCCTGGAAGCCATTCTTACTCGGTTAATGGTTTTGTGATTAAATATGAAGGAAAAACACCAACAGAGGCAAGTTTTGAAAAGAGTCATCATTTTCTCTTCTCTGTTTATGAACCTGGCTTTGTGGGTTGTTGAAGACCCTGGAATTCAAGTGGGGTCAGCTTATTCTTGAACCTGCTCCACTGCTGAGTTAGATCATGGTCAATCACTACCTGAACTCCATTTACCCTCCTTGATTCTACGTTCTTAAGTGTAGTAACATAATAAAAATCTATCAGTACCACTTCTGACTTTTCCACTGAGCTCCATCCTCAACATTTAGGCAAGAGATTCCAGATTTTCCTCCTGACATCATCCTGGACGTTTAATTTTAAGATTATATTCCCTTATTCCTGATACCCAGGTACCAACTGGTAGCAGAGTTAAAATACAGGAGATGAGTTATGAACCATGATGTTTGTTAGACCTTTTGATCGTGGCATGTGTCACTACTAAACCCAATCTTACCTAATGCTTACACACAAGAATTGTATAATATTCGTATATTTTAATTTACAGGCTGTGGGGTTTGGTTTCAAAGCCAGCGTTTATTGTCCATCCCTTGTATGGCTGAGAGGTTTGGTTGGCCCCTTCAATACTGAAGAGGAATAGCTAAGTTTTTTGTTGCTCTGGTGTACTGACACTGATGTCCAATGGAGACTCCTCCCCACACCCATGTCCCCAGCCGTCCCCTGCTCACACCCTGTCCACACCCACACCACGGATGCCAGTTGACTTAGCATTGACGGCATTTGAACAAAGAACTGTGAGATGTACGGCACAATCCTTTCACCAGCACTTCCATTAGGAACGTGTTGAATCTGGTTCAGCACCTGAAAGCTTGGCAAAAAGACATGGTCCTGTTGAGAATATTCTTTAGTGAAACAAAAGACAAAGGTAAATTTTGAAGAAATGTTAATGTAATCCTCAATAAATAAATAATT
This sequence comes from Pristis pectinata, assembly GCF_009764475.1. Classification (NCBI taxonomy): domain Eukaryota; kingdom Metazoa; phylum Chordata; class Chondrichthyes; order Rhinopristiformes; family Pristidae; genus Pristis; species Pristis pectinata. The sequence continues at coordinate 27,042,804 of NC_067429.1, read as the reverse complement.
CATTTCTGACTCAGTTACCTTGCAAAAATATCCTGGTTCAATCAATTAAGTAACTCAGACGATTGCCAACTCTTTATCCCCAAAGTGGGTGTTTTAAAATAATTTGCATGAAAAACAGATTTTAAGCCAAGGAAACAAGAATTTTCTTTTCATTAGGTTAAAATAAGACTTAGAATTATTCAGTGGCTTTGGACATCTGTAGCAAATGGAACATGGCAAGGGTTTAGCAACAACAGTGGCAATGTCCAGATAAACCATTCTAGTATCCATTCAGGAACCTGCGTACAAATCTCCACTCTTCTACAAAAACGTGCCCTTGTATCTTGTATCTCCATTTGAAAGGGAGAAGAACCTCATGTGTCATCTATCCTACATTTGTGTGCTGATATGTCCACCAATTTTGCACATTTACAATTTGTACATTTACAATTCTCCATTGTAAATATTTTTTGTATATTTAACTGAAAAATACTGCAGCTGCTGGAAGCCTGAAAATAACCCATAGAAGATGCTGGAAATACTCAGCAGTTCAGGCAACATTCGTCAAGAGAGAGAAACAAAGTTACAGATTGATGATCTTTTATCAGAACCGATGGTGAAGGATCACTGACCTAAGACATTAGCTCTGTTTCTCTCTCCAATGGAAGGTCATTGATTGATAACGTTATCTCTGCTTCTCTCTCCACAGATGCTGCCTGACCTGCTGGGTATCCCCAGGATTTTCTGTTGTATTTCGTAACCACCAATCCCCATCTCGACCGTTCCATTGAAGGAAGAAGAATCCGGGTTGAACAGAGAAAAACTTGGGAAAGGAGCATCCCAGTCTGTGTGGTAGAGATCTGGTTTGGAAAATAATCAGTGTGTCAGGTGAACCAAAACAAAAGTAAAGAACTTCTATTCACCTAGCGGTTTATCACATGATGGTTGAAATTCAAAATGAGGAAGAGGTGTTTCTCTTACACAAGGTTTTTGTTAAAGCACTTCCAGCAGCCGTTCAAATTTGCATATAAAATCTCAGGGAAGAACTTTTGTCTTAGAGGCAAAACCATAATTATATCAGACTTAAAGAGTTAAAGTACAAGGGAAGCATGCATAAATCTGCCTCATATTCTCTTGAGGTTGATCCATTCAAGGTGTTTAGAATGATAAAGGGATTTGCTGGAGTAGCTGAACAGAAATTATGTCCTCGAAGGTTGCAGCTGGGCCACTAAGGAGTCAAACCAGGAAGCATGTCTTCACACAAATGGTCATCATGGGAATCTGCAATCTCCTCAGGAAGTCTCAAAACATTTCCAGTGAAGTATCTTTGCATTCCAGTCACTATTGTCATTTAGGCAAATGTACTATTTTCAGTTGCGGTTCAACTGGTCACACTTTTCATTGCCAGTCACAAGGCTGGAGACTGAAACTCCTCCAGAGACCTTAGCACAAAAAACCTGATTGACATTCTAAGTTGGGACTGAGGGAGAATTCCACATTAAAAATTCGCTTTCTGGATAAAACATTAACCCTAGTTCATGTCATAAAAGTTGCTCTGGTGTTATTTCAAAGAAGCATCATTAAACATCATTCACTAAACATCCACGGACCTGTCCTTTCAGGTGAGACAGATTCACCTGCACCTCCCTTAATATCATTTACTGCATTCAGTGCACCACTTCCGCCATCTCCAATGGGACCCCACCACCAAGCATATCTTCCCCTCTCCACTCCTTTCTGGCTTTCGCAGGGACCGCTCTCTCCACGACTCCTTAGTTCACTCCTTCCCCCCGCCCCCCACCCCCCAACCATCCTGCTCCCACCCCGGGAACTTTCCACTGCCCCCGCTGTAGGTGCAACACCTGCCCCTACACCACCTCCATCCAGGGACCCAAACAGTCTTTTAAGGTGAGATAGAGATTCACCTGCACCTCCCTTAATATCTTCTACTACATTTGGTGCTCCAAGTGTGGCCTCCTCTACATCAATGAAACCAAACGCAGACTAGGTGACCGTTTCGCAGAACACCTGCACTCTGTCCGTAACCACAATCTGTATCTCCCCGTTGCCAGTTACTTCAACTCCCCCTCCCACACTATCACTGATATGTCAGTCCTCGGCCTCCTCCACTGCCGGGAGAATTCCAAGTGCAAACTGGAGGAACTGTACCTCATTTTTCATCTCAGAACCTTGCAGCCTAATGGCATGAACATTGAATTCTCCCACTTTAAGTAATCCCCACCCCCCTTCCCCCCACCCCTTCCCTACCCCTCCAACCATGCCTCTTCTCTTCTTCCCTTTCCTAGCCTCTCTTTTTTCTACCCTCCTTTTTTTTCCTTTCTCTCCTTACCGTTGACCCATCCCCTGGTGGATCTGCTCTCCCCTCCTCCCCCGCACTTGCCTATCACTGTCTCTTACCTGCATCTACCTATCGCCACCCTGTGCCCACCCCTTCTTTGTCCACCTATCACTGCTCTGCTTTTCCCTCCTATATATCGGGCTTCCCCTTTTCCTATCTTCAGTCCTGGAGAAGGGTCCTGACCCGAAACGTTGACCGCCTGCTTTTCTCCACGGATGCTGCCTGGCCTGCTGAGTTCCTCCAGCATCATCGTGTTTTTCATTCACTGAACATTATTAAATTGGAGAATCTGGATAATACCCTTATTGGAACAAGCCAATGGAAAAGTGGCTGCTATGTTTCCTGCCTTACAACAGCTGATACAGTTTGAAAGTACTAATGGGCAGCAAAGTGCTTTGGGATGTTGCAAGATTGTGAAAGGTGCATAGCAAGACACCACAAATAGAAAACAGGAGGAACAACCTGGTAATTTATACCCGATGTTGCTGCTGGGATGCAGGAGAGGGTAGTGAGGTAACCTGGTGAATAGTGCCATGGGGTATTTAATGTTCATCTGCTTGGACAAATACCTGATGATGCAGGAATCCCTGAGTACTGCCCTGCTTTAGTCCCGATTGCAGTTGTAAGTTGTGGAGAGGATTTGAACATGATAGCAGCAAGATTCCTATTAGGTGAGCAAAATTGACTGGAAGAAAGTAAAACCAACATTAACTTTTAAGTAGGGAACTTTTCTTTAATAATGTGGGAGAATTTGACCATTCACGGGGTGAATTTATAATAACCAGGACAAAGACTCTGTTCTGATGAGACTTGATTTCTGAGGGGCAGTAATTGGAGGGACAGGGTACACTGAATGAGTTGAGAAAGCTGAGCTTCCAGTCAAAGTTGGGGAAGTGAAACAGACTAATTAGTAAGATAAATGTTGCCAAGTGCACTCGTCACGTGTAAAGAGAGGAAAGTGCCCTGATGCATGTGGTGACACACAGTCTGTATGCCAGTGTTTGTGTCTACTTGCAGCTGTTAATATGGTGGTGGTGTTTTCCTAACAGGATGCCCCTGGCCATTCCAGCAACTGTCTGAAAACTCCCCTGTGAGCTGTTGATGTGGGATAATGAAAGGGATAATGTGATAGAAGAACCAATGTATTTGCTTCATTGTTGCCATGGAGATATGCTAATAAGTTCCTTTTTTACATCCTCTGTTTTTTGTTCACTTGGCTTGGCAATGTAAGCATAAAGTCTTTTCTCATTCTACAAGGGGTACCAGAGACAATCTTGGCTTGATGCCAACCCCAAGCCCACCACATATTTCTCCTCCGCCTTGCTGTCCAATGACGCGACTCACATTGCTTGATGCAGCTCAGGTTGAGAACTGATTTTCACTTAAGGAAGTAGTTTTATTTAACACTTTGACCTACTCCCACAGACAAGGTGTGTTAATTTAAGGAATATTCCTCATTAAACCCAACACAAGGTTCAGAAATGGAAAAAATAAATTTGATTGCTATTAGATGTAATGGAAACAGGTGCCCAGTGATGTTTTAAGGCAGATTAAAATTGTTTCTTTCCTCCATTTTTCCTAACGCAGCTGTTTCCTACAAATCTCTCAACAATTTTGACTCAGTAAAATGTCCCAAGGTAATTCAGAAAGAGAAATTAACACAGAGCCAAAGAAGGACAAATTAAAGCAAATTAAGGATCAAGATGAAATTAGTGATCAAGAAGTTCGGTCTTAAGGAAAGTCTTAGAGAAAGAGAAATGGTCTGAGAGGTTCAGGGCCTGGACAGCTGATGACACCAACATCAGTCATGGAATGAAATGTGTCACAGATGGAAAAAAAAGGGCCAGAACTGGAGGTCTGTAGAGGGTTGTACAAATGGAGAAGATTACCAAGGCAGGGGCTGGATCATGGAGGTATTTGAGCACAACAAGTGTCATATTATTGGAAGATTGAGTAAGGAATTATACTGTTAGCTGTAAGTGTACCATTTTGTACGTGTTGTACTGCATCACCCACTGGTGTACTATAATACATACTTTGAATACCCATTGTGTTGTATCATATGGCATGATGCCTGGACGAATAAATAATGTTGTGAGCCATAGATGTTAATGTAAATAACTGTGTTCTGGAAAACAAAAAGATGTGACATGGTGGGAGCAGTTAAGTAAGTAAAAGAAAGAAGAATCTATATTACACGAGCTAGATGAGTGCCAACTTTCAAAGAGAAATTAACACTGGCTTGTAAGGATTTCCTGGACAGAATTGTAAGATGGCTGTGACATCTGAAAATGCTGAATAGCCAAAGAGCCAGTCCCCAAATCAATGCTGGGAAAGGGAAACGGCTTTGATGAAGTGAGACAACAGAAAGAAAAGAATGAAATTCAGACCTAAAGAAGGTTATTCAGCAGGATCTGAAGATTCTATGAACTCAATCTGCAAGTTTAACCACTGGGAGAAGGTGTGCAGATTGAGAGTGAGAACATATCAAGAAGATGGAGCAGTGAGGGTGAGAAAACCAATACAAGAGAATCCAAACCAGGACATCCACATCATGGGAAGCTAGCAGGGAGCTCAGGGACACACGAGATACTGGAACCATAAATCTGTAAGGAGTGACAGGATGTGGCAGTTACCTGAGAAGTAGAACTCACACTTTCATTCAATTCAGAGAATAGATTAGAAAAAAATACCAGTAGTGATGTAGGAGTGCGTAGCAACATTGTACCACTGTTAATAAAATATCACTGTGGAAAACCTGAAGAAGCAGCATACTCAAAAGAAGGTATCTTAAAATAAAACAATGTCACATCAACAACATATGGAGGAGTTAAAATTCGACAATTTAGAATGACCTAAACACACGTTTCTAAATTTGCTGATGACACAAAACTGTGGGATTGTGGGTTGTGAGGAGGTTGCAAAGAAGTTTCAAGGCAATTTAGATACTTAGAGGGTGTGGGTAAGTACACGGCAGATGCAGTGTAATATAGATAAAGCAAAGTTATCTCCTTTAGTAGGAAAAACAGAAAGGCAGAGTATTATTTAAATGCAGATAGTTTGGGAAGTGTTGATGTACAGAGGTATCTGGGTGTCCTGGTACACCAGTTACTAAAAGCAAACATGCAGGTACAACAAGCAGTTAAGAAGACAAATGATATGTTGGCCTTTATTGCAGTAAGTTTTAAGTATAGGTGCAAAGGAAGTCTTATAACAATTGTACAGTGCACTTGGTGAGGCCATAGCTGTAATATAATGTGCAGTTTTGGACATTAATATATATTGTGAATAACTGGGGCCCTCACACTGATCCCTGCGGTAGCCCTCTAGTCATTGCCCGTCACTTGGAAAAGGACTTGTTTATTCCTACTCCTTGTTTCTTATTGGCCAACCAGTTCTCCATATCAGCCCCTTGCTCCCGGTCCCATGTGCTTTAATTTTCCATGTTAATCTCTTATTAGGACCTTATTGAAAGTTTTCTAAAAGACCAAATACACTACATCTACTGGTTCCCCATCATCTATTCTGAGAGTTACATCCTCAGAAAAATTCTGGTAGATTGATTGAATTGATTAAGCATGATTTCTCTTTCACAAATCCATGCTGACTTTATCTGATCATGTTCCTCTTCTGCAAGTGTTCTGCAGACCGTCTTTTATAATAGGTTCTGGTGTGTTCTCCGCCCCTGATGTCAGGCCAACTGCTCTATAGTTTTCTGTTTTCTCTCTATCCCCTTTTTTGAATATTGGGGCTACATTAGCTAACTTGTACTGATTATCCCACTGAGTCTTTGAAGCTTGCACTCATTTTTACTGGGCTGCAATGTGGACATACACTTTGCAATGTAAAAAAATCATTGGCTGCTAAATAAATAAAGACAGTCAGTAAACTGATGCAGTTCTTTTGACACACATTGAAGTGCTTAGTCTTTGCGTGTGATAAATCTGATATTGAATATCTGTGCTTTGGTGTTTTCTTGGCTCCCCTTTTCTCGAGCTTCCCTCTCTAACAGTTTGCCTGGCTCAGAGGTTCAGTAAGTCATCTGGTCTCAGTATTGGAAGAATGTGGAAAACGAGACCATGCCCCATATCTTGGGATCCATCCATCAGTGAAGGCAGCCATTGATGAGGAAACTTGCCTTCGTGCTCAATGCACCAACGCAGCCTTTGGCCGACTGAGGAAATGGGAGTTTGAAGATCAAGACCTCAAATCCAGCTCAAAACTCTTGGTCTACTGGGCAGCAGAGACCTGACCCTCTTGTGGACTTCTGACAGTGGGTACCTCGTAACACTGGGGGTGTACTGCCGATGCACTCTGCAAAATCGTCCAAATCCACGGGCAGGATAAATGAACCAGGGTCATCTCCCTGGCCAATAGCTCCAGCCTTAAGGCCCTAGTTCCACTCAGTTGGCCCTGATGGACACCTGGAGCTCCATCACAGCAAGAGATTACCAAGCAGACCAAGGACCTGATTGAAGGATGTTCTCACTGCCTCCTTGTTGCTTTACCTAAAGTCTCCATGCTCAATGCCCCCTCATTGCTCCACTTGCTTTTCCTAGCTTTATGTGGGTGTCTGTATACGTGCCTGAATGGTGACGTACTGTGGGGACAGGTCAGTAGAGGACATTTATTTAACAGGTGTTAAGCCCATTCCCTCATTCCTTTGGTTTGCATACTGCAGTGTGATGATTTGGTTCTGGAGAGAAGGTAATGCAGCAGGTTGACCAGTTTTCCAGTGGTCCTGTAGATGAGCTCCACTCCAGTGGAAAGCTTGCTGGACGTGAGGTGTAGCATCGTGGCAAGAAAAATCGAGAAAAGTGTGAGGGTGCTGTTGCGCCTTTGCTTGGCCCCAGTTTGCATTGACAACCTGTACTGTACACCAGTGTTATCCAATGACAAACCTGTCTCCAATGGTACTGTACCCCATTGTCACACAGTGACAGGCATGTGAATAGTGCCTGTGGGTGTAGAGTAGAATATGGCCCTGGAACCAGATTCAGGCCTAGAAGATCTGACTGGGCCAGAATTACTCCTAAGGTATCTCATTCCCTTTGTTAGCCCAGTGAGAAGGCCTGGCACTGGGTGGGTCTCAGAGACCAGGCAGACAGCAGAGTGGAGTCCTACCTTGGGTGTGCAGGCATAGTACTTTTTCTGGTCCCATGCATCCCTGCCCAATTGTGTCAAAGACTGTTCCTTTGAAGGAGTTGGCAGTGACCTGTGGATTTCAGCCCCATCCATGGCTTCCATTGGTTTTATGGGAAAATTGGCTCCCTGGACCAAACAGATAGCCAGTTTTCCTTTCAGAATAATCAAAATACTGCAGATGCTGGATATTTGACATAAAAGCAAAAAATGCTGGAAACACTCAGCTGGTCAGGCAGCATCTGTGGAGAGTTCATATTTCAAGCTGAGGACCCATCATCAGACATGAAACATCACCTCTCTCCACAGATGCTCCCTGACCCGCTGCTTGTTTCCAGCATTTTCTGTTTCTGTTTCCCTTTTAGATACACGATTATTGGCAACTCGTTGGCCAGGGAGGATAGTGTGGCGAGTCAAGTGGAACAGCGGCAAGTCAAGTGCTTGGGTGGATCCATCTCACAGGATGGTCAAGGCCCCCAGGACATGTATTATGTTTAGCTCAATCTGGTTTAAAAAGAGATTGTGGCTTAACATTGGGAACAAACAGACCAAATGTTTGTAGAGTTCCTGCTTCAACAAATCAACAAAATGCTCCTGGGAGTCAGAAGGCTCATCTTCCAATGCACACATGGCATATTGCTGACTTTGTTTTCACCATTCAGTTCCTGCTAAGAGCACTTGATATCACAATTTCCCCAAGCCCTGATATTGATCATATGTGAAGTATGTTCTCACAGGATCACACTACCTTATCACGCAGTGTGGGCAGACGTCTCCTTTTCTATTTGTTCTTAGGATGTGAGCGACATTTATTGCTTGTCTTCTAAGGGTCCCTTTAAAAGAATTGTCCTGGTTAATCTGATTGGCCAAAGCTGAAGACCAATCACATTGTCCGGTTGCGAGATGGGTAGACCAGAGTGAAAAATGTTCCCTTCATTGGAGGTTGTCAATAAATCAGATGGTTTTACAATGATCTGGCAGTTTGCATGATTACCTTTTCTGGCTTCTGCCAACAAAGATAGAGCAGTTCCAGTGTGTACTCTCTGGAGTTTAGAAAAATGAGAAGGGGTCTTAATGAAAGATATAGAATGGGCTTAATAGGGTAGATACTATAAAACTGTTTCGCCTTGTGGGGGAATCTAGAATGGGGGAGGGATGGTGTCTTAGGGGGGGTCACCACGGCAGAGGAGAAGAGGAATTTCTACTCTCAGATTTGTGAACCTTTGGAATTCTCCACCCAGGCAGCTATGGATGTTTCGTCATCAAGTGTACTCAAGTCTGAGTTGTTAGATCTTTGGACTGTAGGTGAATCAAGAGCTGCTGGGATTGGGAAAAGGTGGAGTGGGGCCAATGAACAAATCACAATCTTCATAGAATTGAGGGGACACTTAAGGGGACATATGGCCAACTTCTGCCCTTATTTCTTACATTCTGATATGAATAGCAATCATTACTTAACCAATTACATAAATTGAATCCCAAAGTCATGTGGGATGTTAGGATGATTGGTCACTGTAAATTATCCCTGGTGATGGAATCTGGGGCAATTGATTGGAATGAGGGGAGAACAAAATGGGATTGCTGTAGGATTTGTGTGATATGGGTGGTAGATGATTGTATTGGTGGGCCGAAGGCCCTGTTTCTGTGTTGTATGACTCTATGAAATTACTCTGGAGGTTTTTGTACATATGAAAGCTGGCTACAGGTCTGTAATCATTGGTGTAAACTCTGAGAGCTCATCAATGTCTCTGCTATACCTTGTGCAGAAAGTTGAGGAAAACAGAAAAAGCAAAGGATCGCAACATCTTGGTGCTTCCTTGCCCTTGGATTACACCTTATCTGACTGTTGGGGGTACAAATGCAGTAGCTCGTTTACTGCTGCTGCTGAGTTTTTGCATTTGTTCTCTAGCTTGTTCGAGGATCATAGTCTTGGCAGTGTGGAGGAGCAGAGGGATCTGGGGGTTCATATTCACAGTTCATTGAAAGTTGCCTCACAGGTGGAAAGAGCAGTTAAGAAGGTCAATGGGATGTTGGCTTTCATAAATCGCGGGATTGAGTTTAAGAGCCGCAAGGTGATGATGCAGCGTTACAAAACTCTAGTTAGGCCACACTTAGAGTACTGTGTTCAGTTCTGGTCGCCTCATTATAGCAAGGATGTGGAAGCGTTGGAGAGGGTGCAGAGGAGATTTACCAGGATGCTGCCTGGATTAGAGAGTATTGAATATGAGGAGAGGCTTAAGGTGCTAGGGCTTTATTCACTGGAAAGGAGGAGGATGAGAGGAGACATGATAGAGGTATAGAAAATACTGAGAGGAATAGATAGAGTAGACAGTCAGCACCTTCTTCCCAGGGCACCAATGCTCAAGACGAGAGGGCATGGCTTTAAGGTTATGGGTGGGAGGTTCAGGGGAGATTTTTCACCCAGAGAGTGGTTGGTGCATGGAATGTGCTGCCTGGGGTGGTGGTGGAGGCAGATACATTGAACAGGTTCAAGAGCTTGTTGGATAGGCATATGGAGGAGTGTGGGATGGGGGGATATGCGGGAGGAAGGGGTTAGGTAGTGTGAGGGTGGTTTGATGGACGGCACAACATGGTGGACCGAAGGGCCTGTTTTGTGCTGTATGGTTCTATGGTTCTTGGATGGAAGAGGTGTTTAAAAATAAAAGCACTGTTTAGAAAAGAAGTACAATTTGAACCTTTACTGGAAGGAAGTTTTGTAGAATAGAGAGCCAGCCCTTATGATCCATTTATGCCTTTATGGTGATTTGGTGTTTACGTCCCAGGCTTCCCCAGATCTGCTGTATGATTTGGGACCCAAGTGGACCATCCACAAACCCTGCCCACCCCTCACCACCCTCTCTAAATTAGCATCTAAGTTTTCTTTCTTTTGGGAGTCCCAAACAGGCAAGCATTACACGGCTTTAACATCACAAATACCCAAATGAGAAAAAAAAAACAACCAGTAAAAGTTCAAATTGTATTATTTCTCTAAACAGCACTTTTATCCTTAAGCACTTAGGTTGTCCAATACTTTTGAGTGAGCATCAATACCTTTCATCCATTTCAACTTAAATTGAAATGGATGTCGTGACTTGAGTTACAAGCTAGAGTTTGTTACCTGCTAACCAAGTCCATCAACTGTGTCTTTGCCCTTCATTTATCTCATTATTTTACTCCTACAGTCAGTCCCATTTGGAGTTGCCTTCTTAGTCTCTTTTGTGGCAGAAAGAGGACGTCCTACATGTTCTTCCTGCTCAATTCCATCTTCCTACTCTCAACAGATACAAATTCATTGGCTTAGTCTTACTCTGTTTCCTTCATTGGACTGTAATACACATTTTTGTCACTTTACCTTTCAATGTGCAACATCTTTTTAATTTTTCCCCGATGTTTGTGGTGTCCTTATATTGGTTTCCCACTTTAAGCAGGCTCTCTAATCCCAAACACAGCGGGCTGTTTACCCACCATATCTTGAGACTTCACCATATGAAGAATACAGGGAAGAATTCATAATGCTCCATGTTTCAGCCTGTGTAAAAAAAATTATAACTTGAGTTACAAATGTACTTATGCTGCATTAATTTAAAAGAATCACCACGTGACAGTACTTTAAGGAATGCTTTTATTTGATGAAAGCACTAAATTTCTTTTCTAGTGTGGAACATATTAAGCATTTGTGAAAATAAAGTAATTTATTGAATAGCCTATCAAGGCTACACTGGGACAAAACTTCTCAGAAATACTAATTTACAAATCAAAATTGCATATCAAATAAAATTGCACCATAAACTTTGATTTAAGCAAAACATCATGAAACTTTTGATGACCAAAGATTATGCTCCTGATATTGTAATTATCCATATTTGATTTAATTTGAATTCTGAATATTACATTTCTAAATATAAAGCTGATTTATACATGATACATCAGTGATTAAATACACCATTTTATTACAATTGGTAGTATCTAAGACACCAATAACAAAAGATCTCAGGTGCATGTTCCAATGACCTGACTTCTTAACTATAAAGGCACTTGAACAACTGTTTGTGTTGCTGGCACAATTTATTGCATATCTGGTGTTCTTTTAACCAACCCACCTGTTCTCATGAATATAGTTGTTAAGGGGAAATCGGATGTTAGATCTAAAACCAACATGCTTAGATACCTGCCCATCACCAAACCTGATATGTGGGCACGTGGCTGTGATGGAGAGTGGAGGCGGGAAAATACAAAATGTTGAGCTAATTTTTTTCCTTGCAGCCAGTGGCACTGCAACTCCCCTCCATCATAACATGTATCACTGAGAGGTCCCTTGTAACCTCCTCAGCTCCTGCATTGTAATAAAAAAATAGGAATGTTATTTGCTTTGTCAATGTCTGATACCCTTACAGTCTTTTGGGTGGTGAAAACTTTCAAAATAAATTGTTTACAAGCTTTGTTACCAGGCTGCAGAAGTGGAAATAGTAGAATTTGATTCGTCAATTATTGGAGATACCAGCAAGCATAAAATCTATCAGAATAAGGCAACTGTTCATTAGTGTAAATAAAATTTTAAAAATCACCAGCTCAACCTCCAGCAGAGGACATCAAACATGAGCTCTGAAAAGCAAAAAAAATCCTTCAGAGGTTGTAAAAGCCTTGACCATTCCATACAATATTGCGGGTTATTGAAAATGGATCAAGCATTTAGTGCAAGCTCAATAAATAATAATCAAGGATTGGCTAATGACAAGCAGGTGTCAGTGTGTGCAATATACACCCATATCTTTGGTCATTATTTCTTTTATTGGAACATAGCTGAGCATTAATTAGTAACAATGTTTACAGATTTGCCAAGATTGTTCTGTGGAAAAATAATAAAATCCATGATCTCCTTTCCGATGAGTGGCTTGAACCAAACTTCCCAAAAATGGCTATTGATCAGAGTGAACCTTCTGGACGATTCACTTCACGAAAGATATAATAGTTCTCTGATCTTACAGGACAGCATATGCCAAATGTGGCTTAACATATCTGGTGTCAACTATACATAAACTACATAATAACAGACTAGAGATTCAGAAATCTAATTCCTATTCACCTTCCTATTATTAAAAAAATTAGTGCAGTTGAGTCTATTTAAGTGAACATTTTTTGCTCAAAGGAATGGGGTTCCTTTAATAATCAGCTGAACTACAGTGAAGTTTTCCGTTACTTTTAAATTATAATATAAGGCATACTGTCCAGCAGTTCCAGTCACTGATCTGAATCAGATGGGGTTACTGATTAGACAATGAGCCTATTGCATGGCTTAGTGTGTGGTGATTGACGACAGGGTAAAGGACCAGCGAATGAGTAGTCACAGCTTAAACCTGCCCACTTTCACAATAAATTGAAAAATGTAGTAGAAAATAGCAATGAGAGGAAGTTATATCATTGAAGCCTTTGACCTGCAGGAGGGAAGTGGTTTAAATGCACTTGTGAAATTTCAACAATTTAAGATTAAACTTAAGCTGTGCATAAGGTTCTTTATGCACCAGCTGCCATCATTTTTAAAGGACTGTGTGTTTTCTGGGCTGCAAGATTCCAGAAGGAATGAATGAGTAATTTGCATTACTGCACTGTTTTCCACATTCCAGGATAGACCTAAACTGTTAATAGCCAATGAAATGCATCCTTTTTTAAGCAAATGTAAACCCCAGTTTTTACACAGCAAGGTCCAACAAACATCATAAACGACGATTTGATCCGTTTTTGATGCTATTAATTGAGGATTTAATATTGGCCAGTAAATAAGTGAACCACCATCTGCCCTTCATTGAATCTCTTCCATTTTCAGAATGCAGTAGAAAGGACCTTGATTTACTCTTTCATCTGAAAGATCATACCTCCAACTCCTCCAATGAATTTGAATCCTGGAGTAGGACACGATTTTCTAACTCAGGAAGAGAGTTCTACTACAGATGAAGTTGGCACTGCAGGAATCCATGAGCAAATTTTACAGCTAACCATGCTGCTGGTCAAGTTAAATGACCTTGAAGGGGATGCAATTCAGCTCTATTCCCCAGACATGATCTGCAGTAAGACTTAAAAGCTTTTGTTTTACTTTCAGTCCTTGCCTGACTCTTAGCATTTTCACCTGGAACTTCCTTTGATTTTCTTCTGATCTCCCCCTGCAACTTTCACACCAAACCCTCAATAAACAGCACGAATTACTGTTATTTTTCTGGAGATTTCTGCCAATCATCCGGGCAGAGATTGGGAAACCCTGCAGGAATTTGACCCGCTTCCTTTATCTACTATGCTACAGACAATATTCCACAACTAGTGGAACATGCATGTTTACTTGCTGTGTGGCAGACATTATTCCATAATCAGGGAACAGTACACAACAAGAATAATTATCACTGCTATTTCCCTGCAGGCTTTTGACATGTGAGGACAATTTTGAGACAAATTTGAGACAAATTGTTCACTTTGCAGGAGTCAACTGAACAAACAAATCACAGAACCCAAAATCTCCCTTTGTATGTATGTAGAACTATGGTAAGCATCTAAACTAGTCATGCCTTATCCCTGTTACCGACCAATAGAGATATAGCACTGGAAAATGGAGACCTACTGGACAAGGCAAATTTGCTTTGCATTGTGAGTATTTACGCTGAATTAGGATTGCATAAATGCAAATCTGCCATGGTACACTGGCTAACTGGAAATTTCAGTCCTCCTGTGCTCTTATGATTGCTACCTTATCAACTAGAGAGGCACTGAAGTTAATGGGGCCAGGGTATATTAGTGGGAAGGGGAAAAATGTGATCAGTCCCTATTACCACCTAGCAGCCAGCTACAGGTGGCAATGAACTTAGCCTGTGTCCAGACTCTGTGTATGCCCATTCAACAGCAGAGGCACTGGTCTGGAGAGTTAAAGGAAGAGGAATTAAAACAGAGAAACAAACTGTCCCCCATAAGAGGATTTAAAAAGATAATGTCAAATCTTGTGATAAAATGAATTCTGGCTATGAATATAGGTTAATGGTTGAAAGTCTCACTTCATCAGCAAGCAGGATGTGCTACTGTTAGCAGATGCTATGGTGAGAAACAGCACATTCATCAGCATATGAACTGAAAAAGCCAGCACAATGCTTAAAAAAATGTGTAAATATATTTGTGTATATTGCAGTGTTGGGGTAGGGGTGGCAAAACACAAGCCTGACAGTCAATAAAACCAAGATTGGCTCTAAGTTTGACTGAAACTTATACAGTGTGACTGACATGACACAACCTCTTTAAAACTAGATTCAAAACAAAGAAAAAAGACCTTGCAAGTTCAAGCTTTTTGCATATTTAGCATATAGTATACGAAAAAGGTAGGCCATATGGCATGTCGTCAAACTGTACTGTGGCCCACAGATTTGCAGATATCATATCAAAATTGCAACAGTCTCTGTCTGGCCTCACATCATAAAATCAGAAAGATAAGATGATCAGAAATTTGAACCTAAATTGATGGAATATTAAATGGACATCTGAATCAAGATGGTTATCTCAAGAATAGTTCATTTTATAATGGTGTGTGAGTTTATAGACTTAAAATAATTAAGCATTTTCATATGGAAGAATCTGTTCCCTCTCTTTCTCCATTATTAAAATCGTGTTAAATTTTTTAAATAAAAAAATAAATAGCGAGTGCAAAAGTCCATAACCCTGAAAAAGTAGACCAGAGCCTGCTGTGCATGATTGTCATAATTAAAGAGATCGAGGTAAGACTTATGATAGACAAAAGAGAAAAAGCCAATTTCAGCTGTTAGCAGGTCAAGGAGTGTCACAGGAGTATTAGATGCAACAAAGAGGTTAATGCAGATCAGTCAGAAGAGGCATGTCAATTGGAAAATATTTCTGCAGCATGAATGTTTATATTGCTAAATGTGAACTAGACACGCCTCTTTTCCCATCGCTAATGTTGAATTCCTCCAGGTGAATTTGAAGGGCATTCTGGCCTTGTGCCGAATAAGACTAGAAAAGGCATTTGT
The DNA here is from genome assembly GCF_009764475.1 of Pristis pectinata. Classification (NCBI taxonomy): domain Eukaryota; kingdom Metazoa; phylum Chordata; class Chondrichthyes; order Rhinopristiformes; family Pristidae; genus Pristis; species Pristis pectinata. The sequence goes on along the minus strand of NC_067429.1, from coordinate 27,027,312 downwards.
TAGTTTCCAGGCCAGGAAAGGACGAATCCTGATCGTGTCTTGGTGAAGTCAGGCTGTGACTGGTTGATTTTGGTCTCCACAATGATGGTGTACTTCTTGCCATGCATGAAACACTGAACAGGATCACACGCCTTCACCTGGAAGTGCCTTTTCTCACTAGAAATGGAAGAGAAAAATTTTTATCAAAATGCCTGTCTTAGATGTTTCCAAGATATATTTGGATATTGAATAAATATTATCGTTAATATTAAAACATTTATGTTGTTTGAAACATAAATGAGCATGCAAAGGAAAAACTAGTACCATTACAATAAACTGAGTCAGAACCAACACATTCAATCCTATTTGGTGTGACAATTTTTGATGACAACAAACTGTTGTCATAGGTATTCACCCTCAAAACCAGCTAAACAACTTGGCAAGTTTTCAGAGTTTCCAAGCTAAACTGCTTATTGTTCTAAATACATATTTCTAAAGTCTTTAGCTTTGGTTTTATTAAAATGGATAACAACACATAAAATTTTCCACCAACATTTCTACAACAAACAGCTGCATGGTCAAGGATGGTGAAGCTTTAATGCATTGTCTTTTGAGGTTTTTTTTAATTGCAATGGCATTAGGACAAACAGACGAGCACATTTTATTTAAAATTACAATCAGCAGTGAATAAATGGAAATTAGCTTGCATAATTGCCGCCTTGCAAAGCAACGCATGATAGTCCCTCAGGGATTAATTAATTAGGCACATCTTCAAGTAAAAAGGTTGAAATCCTGTTATAAAATGGTACCTGACAATGGCACTGTGGGAGTTTGAACATCTCAAGGCAAAAGAGAGATTGGTTTCTACTGCAGGATTAAGACAGCATTGCTTGGGTATATCAGATACTTGCAGGACATGTTTGCTATTATTTAACATTGACTCCATTTAATATTTATCCTGGAGCAGAGAGGGGGAACATACAAAAAACACACCAACCAGTTTATAATCATGAACTTCATTTGAATGTTGTAAAGAGCCTTTGTAAATTTTCAAATGTGGTTTGGTATTAAAAGCAAAACAAGAGTACTCATAAAATTTAGAAAACTTCCAACTTCTGACTATTAACTCAAATTCTACTGGATCTTGATAACACCCAGGTGTTGAATGATTGGATACCATCAGTGCTACACTAAGACTGCTTCAAACAAGGTTTACTTTCTGTGGTATCTTTAAAGTTTTCCAGTTGAAGCTCATCTTGCATAACTTGTTCCATCTTCAAAAATCCACAGCATCACCCAGGTGATAAACAATCTATTGGGCCCAAGTGAACAAGACTACAAGTCAGGCAAAATATCTTTTTTCTCTTTGGTCCAAGCAACTACCATCATGTTTCACCATTAAGCATCGATTACCAGCAGGCCATGTACCCAGTGTGTTGCTATGTCGTTTCTTCAAGCAAATTGCAACAATGATGACACAAAATATGTATCTAATGATGTAATACTCAAACAATATCCACATTTCCACTGCATGGAAAGAGCTATTGAAGTCACTTTAAAAAATTACAACCACCTAGCAAAAAAAATCACAAAATTATCAACTAACTGCATAATTCTTTACCCTCCATATATCCAGAACTAAACAGTTCCATATATTTTATACATCTCAGCGTACAAACCAACCAGGCTGAAAGGATAAACAACAACTTACACTGGCCAACTACATTACCATTGTTTCAGCTTTAAAATTCACAACATACTGGCCCTGGTTCAAGGCCTTTCTCACATTCAGCAATAAAAGGACAATTGCTTCCAGGTTTCAAAGAAAAATTGCCAAAAGCAGAACTTTATTGAACAGTTGATGAAAAACTGTAGGCATGTAGGCATTGAAAACTGAAACAATTGCCAGTATAATCTTCAATTTTCCTAAAAGATATATCCATCTTATGGTCATATATAGTCTCTTAGCTCACTCATTCACAGATATTTGGGCTTTTATTTTCTTCTTCTTTGCTGTGTAATTGCAGCCAGAAGAAGCCCAAGATTATTGAGCTAGTATTAGAAATAGAAGAGATTTCAGTGATTCTGGGACAGGGACCGAATGAAGACGAGAAATTATCTTTTTTTGTAAAATAAAGACACAAGCACAAATTCAGTCAGTAAATGTTAGAACAGTTACAACTTCTTCTGCATAATTTTACAGAAATAAACAATGACTGCTGACAACATTGTGGAGATTTAACTGGAACAGTTATTGTGTCCAAACTAAATGAACAATTAAAATGACATGCCTCCTTTCTTTGCATCTTGTATTAATTTTCTCCAATGATTCTAATTCAGCCATCATATTCTAGAACATAATGTTTCCTCCAGTCTGGGTCGTTCAATATTCAACTAAAACATTAATGACGTAGAAAATAAGCACAGTCAGTTTGCCATTTTTACATGGGCAATGGTGATGCCTTGTTCAAATTTTATCTGATAATGCTCCTGCCAGACAGCTTACGTACCTCCAGACAGCTTACGTACCTAGGTACTGAAGATCAGCTGGTTGAGTGGTGTTGCAACAACAACCTCGCACTCAACGTCAGCAAGACCAAGGAATTGATTCAGCAACTTTCACCACTTCAGGAAGTCCCAATGTATTTTACGGTCAATGAAGTGATTTAGAAATATAGTGTAATATAGAAAGTACAGCTTCCAATTTGTATACAACAAGCTCCCGGAAGCCACAATGCTTTAATGACCGTTAGTCAGTGTTTTAGTAATGTTAGTGATAGGATGAATGTTGGGAAGGACAGCAGTGAGAAATCCATGGTTCTGATCAGAACTTGAGAGGGCAGAATGAGGACTTGGTTTAATACCTCATCTGGAAGAGGCGATCTCCAGAAATCTGGCATTTCCTCAGGACTGTACTAGAGTACCTGCCTGAACTTTGGACTCTAGAATGGGACTTCCGTAAAACTCAAAACTGCAGCCTCTAAGACATAGCTAACACAGATGCTTTAAGCATTGAAGGATTGGCAGAGATGAAAATATCCCAGTATTGAAGATTTCAGGAGAGGATGAGTTGCATGGGAGGAGGCAGAGTGAAATTAGCAATTCAGTTGCAATTAGTGTAGAATTGAGATAACTCTGTGATGCATATTCATGCTCAAATAAAGCCTGGATCACGACAATCCAAGTTCACTTTAAATTTGTCCGTTATGTACAACAGAAAGATGAGCTTTTCATAGCATCAGTGTAGACTAAATTCAAAGCTTGGTTTGGCAAGTTAAGGACCAGTTTCTAAGCCAGCTTTCCTCCTATGTCAGTGTCCAGGCAATAGGAGGTTTGACTGTTTCTGAGCAAAACTGCTTGCAGTTAACTCCTTTCATAAAATGACCAGACCAAAATAAAGAACACTAATGTCACTGTGAATGATAAAAGCAGACTTAAGTATCACACTTAACTGAAATTTGGAAACATGATTATTTATTTTGTATACAGCAGTCCTCAGAGTGTGAGCTTTAGTAAGTGAACTGTCTTCGCTGAAGGAGAAGTGACAGTGAGTAGAATTGTGGGACTCTGTGGAGATGCTAAACACTGGCCCTTGGCTCAGCAGTGTCACATTTTTGTCAGTCAGTAGGTGAGTGTTGAGTCTTTTGAGACTTTTAAATTTCTTTTAAAATTTTATTTACGGCGTGGTAACAGACCCTTCCGGCCCAACGAGTCCGCGCTGCCCATCTTAAACCCAAATTAACCTACCCGTATGTCTTTGCAATGTGGGAGGAAACCGGAGCACCAGGAGGAAACCCACGCAGACACGGGAGAACGTACAAGCTCCTTACAGACAGCGATGGGAATCAAACCCCGATCGCTGGCGCTGTAATAGCGTCGTGCTAACCGCTACGCTACTGTGCCGCCCTTTACATTTGCTCAGGGACAGAATACAGACAGGGGCAGGTTCTGCAACCATTTAGCACGTGATTGGTATTCAGAATCAGGTGGGTATTTCTACTGTTTTTAGTACTGCAGTCCACAAGACAAAATAAAGTAAAGGTGTTATATTATGGTCAGCAGTATTTGGTATAGAATAAGGTCCCCAGGATGATAAGTTTTCTTTAATTAAGGGGGTTAATTAAGGAGCTTAATTTATGGGTACTTCATGGCAGGGCAGTTAAAATCTGTGGAATGCTTATTTTGCACAACGTGGGAAGCTAGGGACACTTCTAATGTCCGTGATGGCCACGTGTGCAGGAAGTACATCCAGCTTCAGCTACTGGCTAACTGCATTTTGGAGTTGGAGTTATGAGTGAATTCACTGTGGAGCATCTGCACTATTGAGATGTATGTGGATATTATGTTTAGTGAGGAGTCAGACTGCAGGTGAAGACTGCACAGATGGGAAGGAAATGGGTGAGTGGAGGATGGCAGATAGTGCAGGACTCCCCTGTGCCCATCCTCCTCTCCAACAGATAAACTGTTTTGGATATTTTTGGGGAAGATGGTTTCTTAGGGGAATGCAGCAAGGGCCAAGTTTGTGGCAGCATGGCTGACTCTGCTGCACAGGATGCGAGGAAAATGAGTGGCAGAGCTATGGTGATGGAGGATTCAAGGCGAAAGGGTAGACATTTCTGCTGCCTCAAATGTAACTCCGTGCGGCATGTTGCTTCTCTGTGTCTAGGGTTAAGAGCAGCTGCAGAGCATCCTGAAGGGGGAGGATGAACAGTTGTGGTACATATCGATATATAGGTAAGAAAAGGGATGAGGTCCTGCAAGATGAATTTAAGGTATTAGGTTAAAAAGCAGGACCTCTAAAGTAGTGATCTCAGGATTACTTCTAGTGCCATATCCTAGTAAGTATAGGAACAGAATAGACCAGGCATGTGCATGGTTGGAGAGACGGAGTAGGAGGGAGGGATTTGGATTCCTGCAGCAATGGAACCAGTTCTGAGGAAGGTGGGACATGTACAAGGAAAACTGATTCTGCTCAGGCAGGACAGAGGCTGACAGTGGGGGTGTTTTCTAGGGTTGTTGAGATTGTAAACTAAAATGGCAGGGAACAGAGGAAGAGGAAGCTAGGATATAAAGTCCTTTGAAGGTGAGAAGCAAAAGTGGACATTCAGGGTGGAAAAACAAACAGGGCCACTGCATTGCTCAGGGGATTACGAATATTAGCAAGTCAAGCGTCAAGGCTATGTGTCTTAATCAGGGAGCATTTGCAATAAGGTGCATGAATTAATTTTGCAAATAGATCATAAATGGGTTTGATATGATTGGGATTATGGAATGATGGCTTCAGTGAGACTAAGGATGGGAACTGAAAATTCAGAGATATTCAATACATGCAAAATGGAACAGGTGGGGTACTGTTAAAGAGGAGATTAATATAATAGTGAGCAAGGTTATTAGCTCAGATGATGCAATGTCTGTATGGGTAAAGATTAGAAATACCAAGGGTCAGAAAACATTAGTAGGAGTGGTATACCCCTGAAACAGTATTGGTGATGTTAGGGATGGCATTAACAAGATATTAGAGACATGTGCAATAAGAGTATAACTGTGATAATGGGTGATTTTAATCTATACATAGATTGGGATAACTAAATTAGTAACAATACAGTGGAGGAGGAATCACTGGAGTGTTTAGGAGTTGGTTTTCTGAACCAATACACTGAGGATCCAACTGGAGAACAAACCATCAGAGACTGAACTGTGTAATGAAAGAGCATTAATTAGCAATCTTGTGCAAGGCCACTTGGGGAGGAACAACCATAACACACTAAAATTCCTCATGAAGTTGAGTGTCATGATAGTTTCTGAAACTACAGTCCTGAAACTAAATAAAGAAGCTACTATGGTATGGGGTGAGAGTTGACTAAGATAGATTGGGAAATATGATTTATGTGGTAGACATTGGATTAGCAATGTCAATATATAATGGGTGCTGGATGAGCTGCAACAATTGTTCACTTCTTCATGAAACAAAAATGAAACTTGAAGGGTAGCTCAGTTCACTAACAAGAGATATTACAGACAGTATTACATCCAAGGAAGAGACATGTAGATTGGTCTAAAAAGCAGCAAAACTAAGGACTGGGATCAATTTAGAATGTTAAAAATGAGGACCAAGAGGTTAATTAAGAGGGAGAGGTTAATTAAGAGTGAAACAGAGTGTGAGAGTAAACCTGCAATGAACAGTAAATTGATTGTAAACAATTCTTTAGATATGCTAAGAGAAGAAGATTGATGAAGACAAATGGAGGCCCCTTAGAGTTAGAAACAGAACTTATACTGGGGAACAAAGAAATAGCAGGCCAATGTAACTAGTACTCTAAATCTATCGTCACAAAGGAGGAACAGAAATAAACTCCCAAAAATTTTAGGGAACCTAGAATCTAGCGAGAGGGAGGAATTGAAGGATGTCTGTAATGGTAAGGAAATGGTGTGTGGGAAATTAATGGGACTGAAGGTTGATAAATCCCCACAGCCCAATTACCTGCATCCCAAAATACATGAGAAAATGATCCTACAACCAATGCGTGTATTGGAGGCACATCATTTGTAAAACAGTGACAGGATCAGTCAAAATCAGTATCAATTTATGACTTATACTTGCCAAATTTGCTGGAATTTTGAGGATGCAACTAAATTGAGTAGATTCAGAGAACCAGCGTATGTGGTGTATTTAGGCTTTCAGAAGTATTTTGATAAGGTTATAAGAGATTAATGTGCAGATGGGGTTAGTGCAAATGTACACAAAGTCCTGGTTATCCACAGACTTAGTTCAATGTATCTGTGTTCTTGCAAGGTTTGCCATATGTTACAGGCAAAGTTGGTAAACATCATAATCCTCCAGATCCCTCTCCTGTAGTATTGGTTTTGGTTTATTATTGTCACTCATACCAAGGTACAGTGAAAAACTTCATTACACAGTGCAATTACATTGGGTTAGTACAGAGTGCATTGATGTAGTACAGGTAAAAGCAATAACAGTACAGAATAAAGTGTCACAGCTACAGAGAAAGTGCAGTGCAATAAGGTGCAAGGTCACAACAAGGTAGATCATGAGGTCATAGTCCATCTCATCGTATAAGGGAACCATTCAGTAGTCTTACCACAGTGGGGTAGAAGCTGTCCTTAAGTCTGGTGGTACGTGCCCTCAGGCTCCTGTATCTTCTACTTGATGGAAGAGGAGAGAAGGCAGAGTGACCCAGGTGGGTGGGGTCTTTGATTATTTTATGCTGGCTGTTTCACCAAGACAGTGTGAAGTAAAGACCGAGTCCAAGGAGGGGCGGCTGGTGTCCATGATGCGCTGGGCTGTGTCCACAACTCTCTGCAGTTTCTTGCGGTCCTGGGCAGAGCAGTTGCCATACCAAGCCGTGATGCATCCAGATAGGATGCTTTCTATGGTGCATTGGTAAAAGTTGGTGAGAGTCAAAGGGGACAAAGCGAATTTCTTTCGCCTCCTGAGGAAGTAGAGGTGCTGGTGAGCTTTCTTGGCCGTGGCATCTACGTGATTTGACCAGGACAGGCTGTTGGTGATGTTCACTCCCAGGAACTTGAAGCTCTCAACCCTCTCGACCTCAGCACTGTCGATGTAGACAGGTGCATGTACAGCGCTCCCTTTCCTGAAGTCAATGACCAGCTCTTTTGTTTTGTTGACATTGAGGGAAAGGTTGTTGTCATGACACCATTTCACTAAGCTCTCTATCTCCTTCCTGTACTCCGACTCATAGCTGTTTGAGATATAGCCTACAACGGTGGTATCATCTGTCTGGTCAATCCTGTTTGCCATGAGATGGATTGCATTTGATGTCTCGTTTTGACAAACTGAAACAATAAAGCTAAAACTTACATCGAGGTTGTTATATCCATGGAGGGGTTGACCGCTGTATGTCATTACAGAGTTACTGTCATTGCCAGCAGCCTTAATGGTACCCATGTTTTTTTTTGTTACTCTCAGAAGTTCCTGACCCTATCCCATGCAAACACTGAGGACTTGGTGTACCATCATGGATAGAGAGCTGGTTGGTGGACAGGAAACAAACAGGAGTATTAAGCAGATTCTTTTCCGAGTAGCAGGCAGTGACCTGTGGCGTACTGCAGGGTTCAGTGCTCGCACTCCAGCTATTCACAATGATTTAGAAGAGGAAGTTAATTGCAATATGCTAAGTTTGTGGATGACACTGGGTGGAAGTATGAGCTGCGAGGAGGATGCAGAGAGGGTCCTAAATGATTAGGACCAGTTGAGTGAGAGGGCAAATGAATGGCAGATAATGTGGATAAAGTAAGGTTATCTGCTTTGATGGTAAAAGTAGGAAGACAGATTATGAGCTGAACGGCAAACCATTAGGGGAGGTGCAGTGTCACCTGGGTGTCCTCGTGCACCCGCCAATAAAATTAAACACGCAGGTGAAGCAAGCAAATGGTTTGTTGGCCTTCACAGCAAAAGGATTTGAGCAAAAAATCAAGGATGTCGTAGTACATTTGTACAGGGCCTTGTTGAGACATCTTGAGTATGCGTGCAGTTTTGGTGTCCTTATCTGAGGAGGAAGTTCTGGTATTGAAGGAAGTTCAGTGAAGGTTCAATTGATTGATTCCTGGGATGGCAGGAATTATATATGAAAACAGTTTGGGATGGCTGGGCTTATACTCATCAGAGTTTAGAAGAATGGGAGGAGGCCTCATTGTAACTTATAAATTCCCGATGGGACTGGGCAGACTAGATGCAGGAAAGATGTTCTCAATGGTGAGAAGTCTAGAACCAGAGGTCATAGCCTAAGGATATGGGGTAGACCATTTAAGACTGAGATAAGGAGAAATCTTTTCACCCACAGAGTGGTGAACTGGTAGAATTCTTTACCAGAGAATGAGTTTAAGACCAAATCATTCAATATATTCAAGTTGCTAAATGTGACATTAATGGCTTAAGAGATCTAGGGATATGGGGCACTAGCAGAAACAGCTTATTGAACCTGGACGATCAGCTACAATCATATTGAATGGTGGAGCAAGTTCTATGCTTCAATGTTTCTATACACAGTGCAATTACTTTGCAGGAACTGAAGTCTTACAATGCACCTGTTTTAAATAAAAAGAATTTTTTCCCCAAAAGCTATATCTAGATATTATCTGAGGTGCACATTCAAGCAAGCAGGAGTTTTTTTTTCCATTCTGTGCAATATCCTAAAAGTCTTCTTAGATCTATGTCAGTTTAAGCAGCGGGTGCTTTGCACAAGATTGGTTGTGCAATTAGCTGCTATTATTCTGTTGCAGGGAATCTGTTCCTCAGCTGCTAATAAACATCTGTACTCTACATTATTTAGAATATAGCAGCCCAGGGTTCTGAATCCTGAAAAAAAAATTCCACAGGATCACAAAACAGCTGCCTTAGGTGGATTTACTACCCACTCAACCCCAAGGATTGTGCACCATATGGTAAACAACATCAGACACAATGAGAGCTGGGACCTTTCAATGCACTGTGATCAACAGGATGCATGCTCCTTGCTGTAGTTCTGAGGTCAGCTGGAGGGAAGCAGTTTAAACACTTGGTCTGGTTTGAGTATTTGTATGGTATGGTGTTCTGCTTTCTTCAAACAATAAAGCACTACTGTGTGCATGGAAATGTGTAACCACTGTCATATTCACTGAAGCCCATTTGATTTTTGATTTGTATCTTACCAGGCTGGGTGGAAGTAAGTGATCAGACACACACTACAAAGCAGCAAGGCAGTTGCAATGAAATGCTTTAGTTGCAGAACCATTCTTTGGGCATTAGCTGTTGAACTGAAGTGAATCCAAAACCACTCCAGCCCCAAGCAATCTGCTTTTGTCATAGAGGAATCTTACTGAAGCTTGACAACTGAACCAAAGAGGAATTCAGAAAGCCTACACCACAAATTCTGCACTAAATTTACAACAGTACAGTATAAAATGCTAGTCTGGCAGCAGTGTGCAGAGTTTGTGAAACTACTCCCTAATGCTAACTAGGAACAAATATACTTCTATAAGTGCTGCCCTTTTTCAAGCTCACTTATTGAACCACCTTCTCTGCTGATCCCTTCCTTGTATTAGCATTCTCCTACCTTCTTACAGCACAATTTCTTTGTTGATGCAACAAGCATGATATTGACTGGTCCTGTCTGTGACAGTTTAGAGATGGTCAGTGATGAACATGGAAGTACTTTGCTCAAAAATTGCAGCTAGATACTTTCCAAATGACTATTCTCTGGATCTCCTTTCTTTTTCTGTGGTGAATTTTTGCAGGCATGGTAGTGTAGCGGTTAGCGTAACGCTATTACAGTGCCAGTGATCTAGGTTCAATTCCAGCTGCTGTCTGTAAGGAGTTTGCATGTACTCCCCGTGACTGCGTGGGTTTCCTCCAGGTGCTCTGGTTTCCTCCCACGTTCCAAAGGCGTACAGGTTAGGAAGTTGTGAGCATGCTATATTGGCGCCGGAAGTGTGGCAACACTTGTGGGCTGCCCCCAGAACATTTTACGCAAAAGATGCATTTCACTGTGTGTTTCGATGTACATGTGACTAATAAAGATATCTTATCTCTTACTTAAGCTTTTAACTCTCAACTTGGCTCTGTTACAACTCTGGGATTCTCACTGAAATGTCAAGGTGATCTTTCATACACAGTCATGAAGCTATTGCAACTACAAACTGTTCATAAACACTACCTGGTGCCTCTTATTTATTCATTTTCTGATTTATGGGTGTTGCTTACTTCGCCAGTACTTATTATCCATGCATAACTACCTTTGTGACAGTGGTGGTGAGCCATGTTCCTGAATTCCTGCAGTTCTTCTGGTGAAAGTATTCTCACAATGCTTTTGGCTAGGGAGTATGAGGATTTAGACCAGTGAAAATGAGCAAATGGCAATAAATTTCCAAGTCAAGATGGTGTACAACTTGAAGATCAACCTGTGATAGTGTTTCCCTACACCTGCTGTCCTTGCCCTTCTAGCTGGTAGAGACTACGGGTTTAGGAAGTGCTTCTGAAGTGGTCAAGACAAGAGCCACAGTGCATTTTGTAGCTGGTAAACACTGGTGTGCCAATACTGTGGGGAATCAATGTTTGGTATGGTTGATGGGTGCCAAACAAGTAAGCTGCTTTGTTCTTGATGGTGCCAATCTTTTTATGTTGTTGTTGGAGCTGGCAAGGGAGAAAAAAGAGTGTTCATTTGTGTCCTGAAGATGGTTGAAAGGTTTTGGGGCATCTTATAAGTGTGTTGCTTGCTGTAAGGTGCCCAGTAAGATTTAGTTTTGTAATCATGGTATTTATGTGGCTGAAGTAGCTGAGGTTCTGGTTAAAAATAACTCTTGGGCTATTCAATTATGGCAACGCTATTGAATATTAAGGGTAGGTAGTTGGAGATGTCACTGCCTGGAAATAATGCTACTTGTCACTAATCAGCCCAAATCTGAATGTTGTCCAGGCCATGCAGTATACAGACATGAAGTGCTTTATTTGTTGAAGAGTTGTGAATGGAATTGCACACAGTGCTACCTCCAACCTCTTCTGACCTCATGAAGCAGCTGACAATAGTTGGGCTAAGAATACTGCTCTGAGGAACTCCTACAGTGACATCCTGGGGCTCGGATGTTTGATCTCTGATATACAAATATTTTGTTTTATTTGAGACATGACTCCAGCCATTGGAATACTTCCCCGTTGGCGCTCATTGACTTCACTTCTACTGGAACTTTTCAATGCCACACTGTCAAATGCTGCCTTCATGTCAAGAGCAGTTACTGTAATCTCACTTCTGGAATTGAACTCTTTGGTGCAAATCTTTGATGTGATTTGGAACCAAGCGGTCCTGGCAAAACCCAAACTGACATCGGAAGGCAGATTATTGGTATTGCCACTTTAAATAACTGTCAGTGACACCTTCCATCATTCTGCTGATAACTGGTAGAAGACTGATTTGGTAGTAACTAGCATTTTGGTTCTTTCTTGCTTTTTGGACATGGCTGAGCAGTTTTGCACATTGGTCAGGTACATTTGTAATTGCACTCGAACAGCTTGGCTGGAGGCTTTGTGTCCACAAGGGCTGTACAACAGTCACTTCTGCCTATGCTGTCGATGCATCTGCTACAAGTAGGTTGGTAAGGATGTGGCCAAGTGGGTTTATCCTTTGCGTTCGTTCACTAAGCACCTGGCACAAACTCAGTCTAATAGCTATGACCTTCACAGCTTGTCCAGTTCAGTTAGTGCTGGTGCTTACAGGCACCCTCAGTGATGGACAATGAGATCTCCCACCCAGAGTACATTCTATCTTCTAGCTAATTTCAGTGCTTCTTGTAGGTGTTGTCCAACATGGGGGAGCACTGATTCATCAGCTAAGGGGGTCAGTACATTGGTGGACTGGAGGTGGAGAGGGTCAGCAGCTTTAAATTCCTGGGCATTGACAAATCGAATGACCTGTCTTGGGCCCAGCACATAGATACACTCACAAGGAAGATGTGCCAGCATCTCTACTTTCTTAGAAGCTTAAGGAGGCACGTCAAACTTCTACAGATGTACTGTTGAAAATATCCTGACTGGTTGCTTCATGGTCTGGTAGGGCAATTTGAATGCGCAGGAATGCAAGAAGCTGCAGAGAGTAATGGACTTAGCCCAGTACATCACAGGCACAACCCTCCCCACCATTGAAAGAATCTACATGAGGTGCTGCCTCAAGAAGGCAACATCTATCATCAAAGATCCCCACCATCTGGGCCATGGCATCTTCTCGCAACTACAATTGGACAGGAGGTACAGAAGCCTGAAATCCCACACCACCAGGTTCAAGAACAGCTACTTCCCTTCAATCACTTGATTCCTGAACCAACCTACACAACCCTAATCACTACCTCAGCATAGCAACACTATGCCCACTTTGCACTACTAGGCACTTTGTTTTTTTTTGTTCCAGTTGTGCTCTTTCTAGTGTAATTTTGTATAATTTATGGTTTTCTTGTGAACGCCAGGTGCCTTGATGCTGCTGCAAGGTAAGTTTTTCATTGGTCCTGGGCATATACGTACTTGTGCACATGACGACAAACTCAACTTTGACTTTGTAATGTTATAAGACTTTATAGGATTTAGGGTTAATGTTGTGGATTCACAAGGCTACTCCCTTCTGTATATACACAACCAAGTCATTGCCTTTGCTGATGGTACAGGACACACTCAAGGATTGTGATGGAGGAGTATGGCACATTGTTTGTGATTCTGTGAGGATGACCGTGTCAGGCTGTTGTGTGTGTGGGACTAGACTATGGGATACTCTCCCAAATGAAGGCAGATGTTTGTGAGGGGCACTTTAGAAGTTTGACTTAGCTCTATCTCAATTTGATGGCTAGGATAATGCCAAGTAGTCTGTCCAATTCAATTCTTTTTTTGTTTTCACAATGTGGTCATGATACAACTGAGTGGGCTCCCATTTCATAAGGAAGTTAAGAGTCAGCCACATTGCTGTGGGTCTGAAGTTGCAAATAGGCCAGACTGGGTAAGGATGACAGATTTCCTTCCCTTAAAGTCATGTGTGAACCAGATGGATTGTTAAAAAATCCAGTAGTTTCATGATCATCATTACTAAGACTATTTGCTTTTAATTAAATTTCAGATTGCCAACCGAATTTAAATTCCAAAGTGACATAGTGGGATTTGAACTCATACATATGAAATGATAGGCTAGTCATCAGGATTACTAATTTAACCACTGTGCCACTACCATGCCCTTGGGGCTAAGATGTTTGGCCTCCACCAATTACTCACTGTAGGCTGTGAAAGTGAAATTGTTTATGGGCTTGAGTTAGCAATCTGCCTGTCTTCTCTCAGGGATGCATTCTCTAACCCTGCATTCTCCAATCCTCCTGCACATTCTCAATTTTCATCACACCATCATTGGCAACTGTGCTCTCAGCTGTCTCGACTCTAAGCTCTGAAATTCCTTTCATAAACTTCTCCAATTCATCTCACTTTCCTTCTTTAAGACAACTCTGACCAAGGTTTTTGTTACCAGTCCTAGTATCTGTAATTCAGTGTCAAAGGCACCTCAGGACATCTTACTATTGGGAAAACACTAAATAAGTGTAGGCTGTTGTATTGTAATCCGGTTATATTCTCCCAGTGTTGAGTAGCTTGAACTGTTATATTCCACTAGGCTAGTTAAGAATGTGGAGAATAATTATTCACAACAGCTGAGAAAAAGCAAAGCTCCTAGTGCATAAACTGACATAGATCTAAGTCGACAATTTTAGAACACTGCGTAATAAGGACCCATTTCCTAGATAATAGAGATCCAAAATACGTAGAACTCATGAATCAGAACAAGCTACAGGAACGTGAACAAAACCATATAGTGGACGAGACTGATCCTAATCTCAAGCACTTCAAATAAGCAATTCAGTACTCCCAGCAACCTATTTCCTAGATACAAACTTCCTTCAACTTACAGATTGAATGAAACAGGATTGAGTCTGGAGCAAGATGCTATAACACTACATCATTATAAGATTAATTCAAATGATACCCAATGAGTGTACTGATGGACCAAAAACAGGTGACCAGCTCCTCACTTTTGCTGCATAATCCATGATGAGGACTCAGCAAGCATCAGTGTTGAAGCATTTATACTGCTCTGCCATGTTAATAACATTTAGAAAAGGGAAAGAAAATATATGAGAGAAGAAGAATGAATTTACATTTTGGAACAGGAATCCATTGCATCGAGGCCAAGATCAGGAATACTGAGACAACATTCCCATTCACAAATGGGTTTATGATATTGATGAAGCTTGCTGAGTACAACTGACTTAAGTGAAGCCAGAATCCCATTAATACTGCTCTGAATGTGCAGCTTCTGACAACCAATGACATTTTAAATCCAAGGAAAACAGGAAAATTAGATTATTAGTTTTAACATTAACAACTGAAGCAACAAGTGTCTTAAGACTTTTCAAAAAAAAGTTCTTAATAATTTGCTGTCTAAGATTTGAAGTTTCATTGGTATCAGCAACAGGACTACCCTTTCTAGGTTGGGACTATTACAATTCCTTTCAAAGGTAGTTCTATTATCTGTGTGGATATAGTTCATGTTAGACTGCTTTACAAATAGGATTTATAAAATTGATAATAAATATCTGGTCTCGCACTGCATCCTGTAGTTTCAGTTCAGTTATATAAAGAAAGTGTCATGGGATAGGCCATTAGTGCCCTGAGAGTTATATCTCAGTCATATATAAACATCAAGTACTCTTCTTCCCTGAAGATGTGAAGGTGAGAGATTTGGTGCGTTTGCCATTGTTCAGGCCTTACAATTTTGAAACCACATATTCTATATACAGATCTCTGAAAGAGGAAAAAGCACCTTCATTTGTTTAGTTATTTGATTTTCAGAATCTAGCTAGCAAGATTAGTATTAATTTCTATTGTTCAAGTAAAGTTCAACATGGAAGAGTATTGATCCACCAGCTGAAGGAGAACATAAAGTGGTAATCAGGATGAGGCTTCTGTGCCCAGATTTGGCCTGCTGTCAGGAGACTTCACAGGTCTTGAGTCAATGCTATGGATTCACAGGGTTCTCCTAATTTAGGCAGATGTTTGTGTGGACTCTGGAAATTCAACTCTGCCAGATATAAATTTGGTGCCTAGTTTGATGCCAGATGACCCGTTGTCTGGTTTTATTCTACCTCTAGTTTCAATGCAGCAGTTGTGGTACAACTGTGTAGTTTGCTAAGCCATTTCAGAGGGCAAATAAGAAACAACCACATTAGTCTGGCCTCATAGGTAGGTCAGACCAAGTAAGAATGGCAGATATCCTACCCTGCAGGACATGAGTGAATCAGATGGATTTTTACATCAATTACAATGAATTGAACATCCTCAGCAATCTATTTGTGGCAGATGCATCTGTCAATCATTACTACTAACTCGTTCCTTTAGTTTTAATTTCCTGATTACTAGCTGATTTTAAATTCTACAGCTGCCAGAGTGAGATTTGAACTCTGGTTTCTGGACTGTTGATCAAGGCCTCTGGGTTACTATTTCAGTAACTTAACTGCTGCAGCACTGCTGTACCTGGAACAGATCTTCCTGTTCATTAAATCAATGGCTATGAGTAGAAATATTCAAATCGTTGCTAAGCCATGGATTTAGGATAGAAATTATGTGACTGAAGAAAAATGTGCTCTTCTATCCAGTTACTCAGGCTGTTGCACTTAATAAACAATTGTTCAAGCCTGATCTAATCCTGGCAAAATTTTAGTCAGATGTTGATAGCATTTTTACATGAGCAGGTTTAGTGCACCTCTGTTTCATTGCTGACTGCCTTGGTGCTGTTGTTAACATGCTGCTCGTGGGAGTTGTGGTTACTGATACATCTGACACAACTGTGACTACGGTCATTGCAAAACGTCTGCTCCTGCGGATGTTATCTGTACATCATGCTGTCTCCTGTTGGCAGTCTTTCAATGATGCACTGTAACCAAGGAACCACTTCCGAGCGCAGTGCCGAGATCTTGCAAATGTGAAGCAATTCTATAACTGGTTCCATTTTCAGCCAGAACACAGATGACAAATTTGACATTTCAGGCTTGTTTTGTAGGATGGAGGCAAACAAATACAGCATTTTACACAAGAGTTCATTCCCTGAAGCAGAGTGGTTAGAAGCCAACACTCCAGGTTATGTATTAGAGTGCTACTGAATCACTCATTTTGCACAACATTCTCTTTAACTCTTACCTATCCACTAAGCCCCACCCCTGCTACCACATACACTGCAGTTCTTAGTGGCATTAACCGTAGATGATAAATCACTATGCTACAAAGATCAATTTTAAGTATGAGTTTTTTCCTACGTCTTTCATCTTGAAAAATATTTACTGGATATACATGCTGATAGCAGCTGATTACAACAGATATCACAGGAGAAATAGGGTTAACATTTCGGTAGCAAAGGCACAATAACATAAGAGTAGCAGTATGCCATTTGGCCCTTTGAGCTTGGTTTGAAATTCAATTAGATCATGGCTCATCTTTTACCATGGCTCCAGCACTATTCCTGTGCCCCTTGACTCCTACGGTATTGAAAATGCTATTGATATTTGTCTTGAATATACTTAATGACAGCATCTCCAGTGCTCTGGGTGGACAATGACGCCTGCAAGCCTTTGAGGGAGGAAATTTCGCAGTCTCTGATTCCTAAATTGGTGATCTTTATTCTGAGATTCTGGCCCCTCATTCCAGACTCTCTAGCCAGGTGAAAAATCCTCCCAATTCCTCGATAATCTTTCCAAGCTCCTTAATAATTTTATGCTTATTAGATTATACCTCATTCTTCTGAACTCCAATAAAGATTGGTTTAGGCTACTCAGTCTCTCCTCAGAGAATAAATTCCCCACCCCAAGAATCACTCCAGTGAATCCTTGTTACACCTCAAGAATCTTTACTTCCTTAGCCTCATTACAACTTCATATGTTCACAGGAATCTTTTTTAAACACTTAGTCTCCATTATCATATTTGTTCTACTAATTGAATACATGTTAACTCCCTGTAATTTGAATACAAGAACAACCAGATCTTGCTGGATTCCAACATTTGCCAGTTTATCACCTCTTAATGAATATTTTATTTTCCTGCCAATAGGAATATTATCACTACTTCCCATATTCTATTCCTTCTGCATCTTTCCTGCTCACTTAATCTGTCCATATGTCTACCTTTGCAAACTCCCCACAGCTTGCTTTCCCACTTTATTTTGTACCTATATCATCAGCAAACCTGAATACATTGTGCTAATCTCTAAATGATCCATACATTCTTATTCTGCTTTTTGCATTAACCAGTCACTAATCCATGTCAATATATCATTCTAGTTATTGTGTAATAACCTCTTATGTGGCACATTATCAAGTGCTGTTTGAAAAATCCAAATAGATGACATCCATTGGTTCACTCTTTATGTATCCTGATAGTTGTAACCTCAAGAAATTTAGCAGATTTGTCAAATGTGATTTCCATTTCCCAATCACATAATCATTTTCTAAGTGTCCTGTTACCACATTCCTAGCAATAAGTTCTACCATTTTCTCTAGTTGTATGTCTTGGATTGCTGAAATTCTTGGACTGTTTTCACTGGAGCCTAGGAGGATAAGGAGTGACCTGATAGAAATTTATACAATTATGAGAGGCATAGATAGGGTAGACAGTCAGGATCTTTTTCCCAGGATGGAAATGTCAAATACTAGACGGTATAGGTTTAAGGTGAGAAGAGGAAAGTTTAAAGGAGATTTACGAGGCAAGTTTTTTTTAAACAGAGGGTGGAAGGTGCCTGGAACATGCTGTCAGGGGAAGTGGTAGAAGCAGATACGATAGCAACATTTAAAAAGCATTTAGACAGACACGGGAACATGTTGGGAATGGAGGGATAGGGACTATGTGCAGGCAGATGGGATTAGTTTAGACTGGCATCATGGTTGGTACAGATATCGTGGCCGAAGACCCTGTTCCTGTGCTGTACTGTCCTCTGTAATATCAAGACTCACTTTCGCACCATTCTTTGTTTTCTCTATCCCTCTATTCTTAAACGTTCATATTGTGAAACATGTTTGGTTTATATTGTTGTAAACATGTGCTGAGTTATATTTGCCAGGGACCATTCTAAAATCTTGTAAATTTCAAGAGATCCAAACCAATGCCTCTGCTATTTTTGTGGGTTCCCCACAAAACATAAGGAGCTTGTTATCTGGTTCTGGGAATGCCAACTTTTGGTCCCATTATTATCTGGTACGTTTGCTTTATTAATACTAATCTTGGGCTCCTCTCTCTCATTAGACGGTTGGTTCTTTGTTATTTTTATGTTTTCTACAACAAGGACAGAAATGAAAGTACTTCTTAAATGTGCCTTCCATTTCCTTACTTCCTATTGTAACTTCAGCTGTGCCTATTGGTAAGGGACCCACTTTTACTTTTATCAGATGGTTGTGATGTTGGAGGCCGATGAGAATTTCAGGACATCACTGCAGGAGATTTTCAGCATAGAGTCCTTGCTCTAACTAGAATTGGCTGCCTCTTCGCCCTTCTTCTGTTCTCAAGCCAGTAGTGGGGCAGTTCATTAAAGTCTATGTCCAAAAGCAGAAATAAATTAAATTAAATTTAAATTTTATTTACAGTGTGGTAACAGGCCCTTCCGGCCCAACGAGTCTGTGCCTCCCATTTTAAACCCAAATTAACCTACTCGTACGTCTTTGCAATGTGGGAGGAAACCAGAGCACCCAGAGGAAACCCACACAGACACAGGAGAACATATAAACTCCCTACAGACAGCGACGGGAATCGAACCCCGATTGCTGGCGCTGTAATAGCGTCGCGCTAACCGCTACACTACTGTGCCACCCCAAATAACTTAAATAACTTAAAGCATTCAGGCTTGACTTGATAAGTGGCAAGTAAAATTTGCAGCCCACAAGTGACAGGTAATAACCATTTACAGCAAGAAAATGTCTAACCATTTGCTCTCGACATTCAATGAGATTACCACTTTTGACCTCCCTCTTAATGTACTGAAATCATTGCTGCCTAGAAACATGATTAGATGAGCCATATAAATGTCATGAGTTTTAGCCAAGATCACAGCCAGGGTATTTGCTCTAAGTAGCTCACTCTATATTTCTTTAAGTTTCCCATCACCTGCAAGGAAGTCAAAAGTGTGAAAAGTTGCTCTCTACTTGTCTGCATGCAAAGGTATGGAACAACACTCAACCATCAAAATAAAGCAATCCACTCGCTCAGCACTTCATTCAATGGCCAAAATATCTCACTGCCCCATTTCTAGTGAATAGTTGGCTACAATATTTGTTACAGGATATCTTATAACAACTTGCCAAAATTTCTTTGTTTACCACCAAGGGTGACAAGATCAGCAGGTACATCATCTTAATGTAAATATATCGTCACTCGTTCTTCTGTATGGGATCAAAATTGCACTTAACATCAACTTGGAAGCAGCTTCAACAATGGACCATAACCAGTCAGTGACACCTCATCCCAAATATGAAAAAACTTTCACGTTATTTTGAATAATTCCTCAAATTATGCAATAGAGTGTGCTGATTACAGAAATCTGTAAATATTAAAAAATCTAGGACAATTTTAAAAGTTAGTTACAATAACTGGTAGGACTGGGAAAGATGATTGGCTCATATAAAAACATGTAATTACTTGATGCATTGCATTACAAAATGTAGTCAGAAAGGCCTCAGGATCGAAACATGTATTACAACAAACGCCTGGTTCTATGGTACGTTACCTTCAAGATCACTTGTTGGCCCAGATTCCAAATCCACAGGTAACTGAAGATTTCACTGGTGTCATATGTGGAATCAGGTATTGGTTTGAATTCCCTAAATCCCTTCTAACAGTGGGAGATTTGCATCTCAACTAGAATTGGAACTGTACTAAGGAATTTCCTTTCACTGCCAATAGATGTACTGTGCTGCTGCATTATTTTCTACTTCTGGTTCAACATTTCCCACATTCTCCGATTTCTTTGTTAGCACTGCAGCAAACATTTTCCTCATAACTGCCAAAATCCTAAACCATGCTGGACCAGATGTTGTGGACATAACTTCTACTTCACAGTTTAGAAGTAGTTTCCTACTTCATAATCTGAGTTGACATTCAAGTGCGATATTTGGCAGTTGTTTAATTGTCAGAGGTGCTTTCTTTCAGCTGAAATGTTAAACTGAGACCCCACTCTCAGATGGATGTAAAGGATACAATGGCACTATTTCAGAAAAGAACAGGTGAGTATTCCTCAATCAAAACCATAAAAACGAATATGTGGAAATTTGGATAAAATGGATGTGACCTTTTCTACATTAGCACTGTGGAAAGCATTTCATCGGCTGTAAAGCAATCTGAGTTGCTCTCAAGTCATGAAAGATACTAAGAGCTTTTCAGTCTTGTCATTACCAAAGTTGACAAGTCATAATACAATCAGGATGTTGCAGACCATGTTTCAATCCAAAGTCCCACAAAGCCAGCTCTCCACCTTCTCCAAACTTCAATGTCTCCACTTCGCCTAATGAACTAAATTCAAGATTCTAGTCCTCGTGTGCAAATACCACACAACTTAACTTCAGTTAAGTTCCTTAATGTCCTCCAACAACATTTCAAAAACTTACTGGGTGATTCACTCGGATCCAGCCTGCTGTCTACCCATTGCCTGCAATTACTGTTTGTCAGATGTGGAGGACTGAACAAGCTGACCTTCCACGTTGGACAGACATCTGGTAAGGTAGAGCGAGCTCTGAATGGGGAGTTAGCCTCAGACGTCATATCCCGAGACCCCACAACAACAATGTCCTGATGGTCTTTGGGGGCTTGTTGTCTGGGAAAGGCATTTTAACTATTTTTAAATGTCTCTTGGGCATAGTTAAAAACTACTCAAATACATTTCAATATTTAACAAAATAAAAATTACTAGAAATAAAAAAATGCACTAAAATGCCAGCAGACAGCATGATTTCTGAATGTGAATCACAGATGAGATCACCTTGGGCAGGAACTAACCTCACAGACATACTTATTTCTAGTTGAATCTCTGAACCTCATTTACACAGATTTGATTGATATAGCCTATGTAAGAATGACGACACGATCGCATCTTTGCAACTTAAAAGCAGCAGGGAATCCAATTGCTATCATTAGTCAGTTTCAGTGTCACTTAGCTTTTGCCTTTGCCTGCTCAATAAGTTTTTGTAAAGACAGCTTATTGAAAAGACAGAGATCTAGCAGGATCTTTACTGACAAGAGATTCAGCAAAGCAACAGACTTTGTTAGCCATAGCCTGCCAAAACACCTGTCACAGATTGGAAAATTAGGCAGTATGTCAAGTCACATGGATCTTTCCTTAAAAACTGAAGCCTAGCTAACTGGATGAGGTCATTCTTTGAAACATGCAGATCCTCACACAGCCATAGTGAAATAAAGAGTATAAAAAAAGAATGTTTGAATGACAGGTCCTAAGCAACCAGTTCTTTTGAGCACAATGTGATAGTGAATTCGTTGTCAATTGTGATCTCAAGTATAATATTTACCATTGGACGTATGATTGATAACCATTAAAGTCAAAGTCAAAGTGAAGTTTATTGTCATGTGCATGAATTAACATTGCATGGTTAATTCATGAAAAACTAAAATATGTGTATGAATATTTATCTTGTTGAATAATGTAAATTTATAAGGCAAAGCATCTATTCCATAACTCTTTGCAGAAAGAAAATAAAGCTTTTAAACCTGTCAAAGAGAGTCTCTTTGATGGGAGTTCTTTGAGAGCTTTTTAAACCTGTGACTGGTTAATCAATTAGAATATAACTGCAAAATACTTACAGCACAGATATAGGTTTTTTGGCCCAAAAGATCCATTTACAGTATCCATCCTCCACCCACTCCTCATCATTCAACTCCATTCATATGTTGACACAAGATACTGCAGACGCTTGAGTCTGGAGCGAAAAAAACAAACTCCTGGAGGAACTCATCGGGTCAAGCAGCATCTGTGGGGGTTGGGAAGGTGGGGGAATCGTCGATGTTTCGAGTCAAGACTGAGAGTCGAGAGGAAAAGTAGCTGGTATAAAGAGGAGAGGGGGAGGCTGAGACAGGGCCGGTAGGTGATAGGTGGACCAAGGACAGGTGAAGGATGATACCAACCACCTGCTTCTGTCTCCCAACTCCACCCCTCCCCTTCCCCCATCTGGCTCCTTCTGCTCATCATCCTTCACCTCTCCTCAGTCCATATCTCACTTACTGCTCCCTGCCTCATGCCTCTCCTCTTTACATCGGCTACCTTCCTCCTCCACCCGGTCCTAACGCAGGGTCTCAACCCAAAGTGTCGACAGTTCCTCTCCCCCACACAGATGCTGCCCAACCCACTGTGTTCCACCAGCTCTTTGTTTTATGCCCCATTCATGTGTTGTCTTATTCCCCCTCTCCTTCATATGCATCATGCTTCTCCTTTAAATCATTTAACTTTTCCATCTAAATTACTCCTTGTGGTAGCAGGTTCCATAATCTAATCACAGGTTTGGCTGGATTTAAGAGTGAATGTCATAATCTGTTCTAGTCCACAAGTAGAAACATACTCTTTGTGCTATTCGATCTAATCTTTCTATAATGTAAAAAAGTTGACTCATGTCACACATTAGTCTTACCTTTCCAAGAGGAAACAGCCTCAGCCTGCTTCAATTATATGCACACAGTGTATCATCCTATAATCTAGAGGACAGCAAGTAAATCTTTTTCCAGATGTCTGGGAATGGACAATTAATTTGAGCATATTGTTCATTGACTTTCTTCCTGTTGCTGTTCCCCATGGTAGGGAGCTTGACGTTTGAAAAATTAAGAGGACAAAAGGCGAGTTTGAGAGACCAGATTCTAAGTTTTCACTCCCCACTCCCCTCGGCAGGTGATGGAATTTCTGGAATACTGGTGCTGTCCATTACTGATTGATACAGTCCCCACGTGCTTTAATCATCTCAGAATCTTCACTTGAGTTTGGCTCTTTCATCACTGCTCTGTAACACCCTTCTGCATTGAAATACATCGGATTGGTTTGGGAGTGATCTAGCCTGCTGCGCAAGCTAGCTCCCATGATTTTCCCAGGGCTGCACTTACTCTTTGCTGCTCTGTGGTACCTATTGAGGCATAAATGCAGCAGCTGCCATGTGAGTTGCAATTAAGTCTTAGGTTACTGTCAAAAGCCTTTAACATCTTCACCCTGCTGCCTATGCTCACTGAACTACAATGACCCTCAGTCCACTAATCCTAGAAACGTAAAGTTCTTACCCTTGTGTTCAAATGCTCCTTGCACTTCCTTATCTCTGTAAAGTGCTTCCACCTCACAACCTTCTGAGAAATCTGCATTCCTTCAATTCAGACTTCTTGGACATACACCTCTTCCTTCACCCCACCATTGGAAGTCTTGTCAACCTCTACACATCTCCACTTATACTTAAGATGATCCTTAAAACTTAGCTTTTTCATCAAGCTTTTTGTCACTTCCCCTAATATCTCTTTTGGCATGGCATAATTTATATGCTTGATAACACTCCTGTGAAAAACTCCGAAGTGCTGTTCTACACATTAAGTGGTACATAAATCCTAACTGTTGTTAATTTCTAATTACTATCCATATATTACTATGACAACATCTGGGCTATGATTCCTAAATTCAAAACTCCCATGACATGTGGTAACAGTATGGTTATAGTGGTGAGATACTGCATAGCATGGAGGCTCCAAAGGAAGATGGGCACATCACTTTGAATGGATAGAGTTAAAAATCAAATTATGTTGGGCCATTTCTGTTATTCTTAGCACCTAATATGGCTTAATTTTACTAAATTTTCTGATCTTCATTCAGAAGGAAGTGCTGCACAGTACTCAGCTAACTTTGCAACTACTTAAACATTTTGGGCATGCAATAAAAATGTAATTATGTTGAAAGAATCTATAACAATAGGAATGTAACTGAAGTCTCGGTCAATATGTAGTGAACTGATGTACAGTGGAGGATAACGTTAAAGACAATATCACCACAATCAATGTTTGCTGCTTGATAAAATAATTGTTATTGTTCTGGATTTGATATGGTATTCTAGTAATCAACATATACCTGTCAGACAATACTTTCACTCCTCTTATTCAAATGTGAACACAATGAAGACCAGTAAGAGGATCGAAGGAACCAGCTTTGTTGTCAAGGAATTTTAAGCACATTATGTTTTAGTAGCATATTTTCAACAGTGTTTTTATCCTTTGCTATTTGTCAAAAATGCACCTATGAAATTCTTAATCTTGTTATTTTATACTATTTAGACAAATGAACACAAACTGAAACATTATAATCTTAAATAGGATTTATCTATAAAAGCATTTAATTACAATAAATAAGATTTTATTTAAAGGTTTCACATAGGCTAATAAACAATGGGTTGGCTGGTCTGTGTTTTGTCACCCATATACGGAAATATAAACGAACAAGACATTTGGCCTTAGAGAATAGTTCTCCCAACCTCACCCACCATCCCACTTTCCTTCTTTGAACAAAGATCTCCCAACACAAAATGGATGAGATTGGGATAACAATGCTGAGACAAGCTAACAATGACTAATATTTTTACGATGTTTGGAGAAACAGCGTCAATGCTAGTTTGTTAAACATCTGTCATCAGTGCTATTTTTTCCCTAAAGTTTTTAAAAATAAATTATTACTTTCTAATTTTATGGTGACCAACCCTCACATCAGACCCACTTCCCCATCCATTGAGACAAAACATTCCCTTCTAAGTCCATTCTTACTTGAGATTTGTTACTTTTACATTAAGCCCTCTAATTTTGTTTGTGCTTATGGTCTTGGTGACTACATAATGGTATAACTTGTGTACAAGTTTAATGTCATATCCAAGTTGATTCCACTTTACACTTGCAAATGACAAAGCAAAATGATCTTTAGTGAAGATTTTGTTAGCACATAAGAGTTCTTGGTCTCTATCCCTGCTTTCCTTTTCTTGCAAAATGTCTTTACAGAACATTTAGGTTCGAACTTAGACTTTAAGGTGAGCTACAAAGGAGCTCTGGTTGCCACAGAAGAGAGCTGTTCTTGACCCCTTTTGTTGCTGATAATGAGAAATAGAAAAAAGCCAAGAAATGTACAGGGATAAGAGAAGTGCAGGGTGATGAAGCAGCAGAGAGGAATGCTGAGCCACACAGAGGCAGAAAAATTAGAAACCCACAATGGGACAGACAGCAGAGTGCTAACACTTCATATAAAATTTTTATTTTTCCCTTTGTTAACTTTTATCCATAAAGGGGACAAAAACCTGTGTGACATTTTGGCAAGGTGCTAGAGGGAAGCTGGAGCTTATGGAAATTTCCTTCATCAAGAGCTTGAAACTTCAGAGAGAAATGGTCAGAGGGAGTACAAAGGGAAGGAAGAAATGGACAGAGGAGAAAATGGGATGGCTTTGGATGGAATATATTTCCCTCTGATTGTTTTTATGTAGTCAACATAGTAACTCATTCAAAATTGTTTACTCTTAATGCAAAGAATTTGCAAAATAAATAAATTGTAAATCATAAGGGCTTGCACACAACTTAACTGCATGGTGAGGCCCTTAAATGACTATAGATTTCTGCACTCATCAGAGGAGAACTTAAAGTGGCAACACTTCAAGCCGCCTGTCAAACCAATCAAGCTGTCGGTACATTAGTATAAGTTCAGAAGTTTTTTAGTGGTCAAATTTGCATACATACATCAGGAGTCCTTCGTATACTTGGTCAAATGAAAAGAAGAACAAAAGAGGCCCTATGTGCAACGACTTGAAATGCTGTAGCTTTCATTGAAAAGGATGTGTTGGCAAATGAGAGCTTCATGTGTAAACTCAAACACTGTGATTCAAGTTAAGAAAACGTGTCCTCCGCAAACACTACATCTGCTAGTTTCAACATGACTTTTCAAACTTGTGACTGACAACAGTAAGAAGGACCTTCATTTATATAACACTTATATTTGGATAAACGCGACTATTATACAAACTGGTCGAATGAAAATGGAAGCAGGTGAATGCAGTCCGAACTAGCTGGAAAATGGCGAAGACGTGTAGGAGGAAGAGGATAGTGTGGTCAACTTTCTCAAATAATTCACAGAAGATGAGGTGGGACTGTTTACCACTGTCACATTCAAAGACATTAGAGAGGAAAGGAAGGTACGTATTGGTGGGGGTGGGGGGCAGTTTGCAGGAACAACAGGGTCAAGGTTTCTTTAAACTAAATATTCATAAGGCTATAACTGTTGTCTATACTTCCTCACTGGAAACACTTGCTCCTAGGCACAGATTCTATCCTTCTGCCTAAACCCTAACAGAGGCTGAACAAGATTATCTCCAAACTTTGTGCTGCAGTTGGCCTTAACATGAGTTTTCAACCACAAATCTGCCCCATCACTAAGACTGTCATTTCCATCTGTAAACAATGCCCGACTCCACCCCGGCCTCGGGATAAATGCTACTGTGATCCTCAGGAATACTTGTGTCATCTCCAGCCTTGGTAATTCTAATGCTTTCCTGGCTAGTCTTCCATCTTCCAACCACAGAAAACTTACATCATCCCAAATTCTGTTGGCTGTATCACAATTCACATCAGGTCCCGCTGATCCATTACCCATGCTCACTGACAGCCACTGGCTCTTTGAGCAGCAATGCTTCAATTTCAAAATTCTTATCCCTGTCGTCCCTCCATCAACTCAATTACTTCTCTCTCAGGTGTTAGGTGCTCTGCTGAGTATTTCCAGCATTCTTTTTTAATTAAAGCTTCCCAGCTACTGCTGTGTTCTGCATTTCAAGTTCCAGCACATTTTTTCTCTACTACCCTCATTCATCTTCCTCCATCAGATAAATCAGCCTTAATTAACAAGCACTCATCTCCCTCTATTTGATGGCACCAAAAGCAACTGTTACCTGGTCTTCATCCTATGGCAGATGTTCCCTCAGTTCCCCCTCTCCAATTTCACTGCAACTTAAAACATGCTTGTTCTCTATTTTTCCCAGTTCTGATGGCCATTGACCTGAAATGTTAATTCTGTTCCTCTCTTCACGATTGCTGCCTGACCTGCTGAGTATACCCAACATTTACTGATTTTTAGTTGTTGAACTAAATTGGCCCTTGCTATGCTGCAGATTTATGTAATTTTACTTCAGATGCTAAGAGGTTGCTGGAATCTGGCTTAATGCCGATTTGTTGAGTTCCTCCAGCATCATCATGGTTTTCATCTAGATTCCAGCATTTGCAGTCCTTTGTTTCTCTAGTAATAATGCTAATCAACTCTTATGTGTGTTCATAAAGTAGCGCCTACCCATCCGCTGTAATCGTCTTTGAATATCAGCCCAGATGAAGGCAGAATTCGACTCAGTTACAAAGTCTTCCTCAGTCAAATGGCCACCAGCACTGTCCACACCCACATGTAACAATCTGTTTTCCAGCATGAGTTGCTGATTAAAGAAAGAAAGGGTAAGAAAAATTGACTGAAGAAAGGACAGTCACGGCACTGCTTCAACAGACAACACCACAGTGAGGTACTCAAGTTTTTGGCCTGACTTGGATTTGGCTAGCTTCCAGTGCAGCTGCACTGACAAGAAGATGCAGCAGAACGACAATCAGAATGTGAGCCACTTAAACTACCTTCATGAATGTCCTAATGCTGTAAGGACGGCATTGAGTGGTATATGAACGGGTTACTTGGCTTCTTGTGAAACAGGTACCGAAACAAGGGAAAAACATCTGAAGGAAGCATATAAACCAAATGTGCAGAGAAACTACTAGTCCATGAGGCACAGACATCTGTACAGGCTTAATTGATTTAATTTGCACACTTTTTTTTACTCATTAACATTCAGGAAGTAATTGCCAACTTCTTATTTGCATAAACCTTTGTCTTGCTTCGGAAAAACAACCCTTGTCCTTCTGAGCTGTACAAGATCAGATACAACTGAAGCTAGGCCAGTCTTAGGAATGAGAAATGTCACTAAACTTCCCTATAGACCCTTGAGAATCTGTGTCACACAGTGCTCTGTCAGAAGACAATTCCAAATACAGTAGTTTCTTCAGTTTAGAGAGGTTTCAAGATGACTCAGGTTAATTTTTGAGGATGAGAGCACTCCAAGGTTTGAGCTTTCTTAGCAGTATTCAAAGTTTCAAATATCTTGAGGCAGACTTGCTTCATTTTGATTTAATTTTTAATATACTCAATTTGAATTAATATTACTGACTGACAAAATCTATTCTTTCCCCTAGCTTTTTCATGTTCCCTAGATTTTCTGAAACCCATTCCTGAAGTCGCTGAAATCTTCTCAATAGATCATCCAAGTGGTTTTACTTCAAACACAAACAAAAATACTTGCTTTGGTGTGGTACTTTTCACATTCCGGTACATCCCAAATCACTTCACAGCCTCTAAAAGTGGTGAATGACTGGTTAATCTGATTTGTTGAAATTGAGGTGAAAATAGGATAGATCTAAAAGAAACACAAAACTTCTTTTGAAAAAATGCTATGAGATCTTTATGTTCATTTGAACAGGCAGACAGGCCTTGGCTAAATGACTCATTGGAAAGATGAATACTTGTGACTAGAGAACATTAGTAGGATACTCACACAGTAGAATGGATTCTAACCCACTCTGATACTTTACTGAAAGGCACCCAGGTGCTATCTAACAAGGCACTGGTTAATGATGGGATTAATAGTTGTACCCTAATACAGCAAACCTTAGGCCATCTGCAGTAAGGTTAAAAAACTACTGGTAAAGATGCTTATCTTGCCCTATTATTACACTGAACTTACTTTATGAATTTTGATGGCTGATAATAAAGAACCAAAACACCAAAGATGATGACATTTTCACCGAAGGTGCCCAAAAGCTAAAAGCTCAAATAAATTAGTACTTTGTCTGGGTTTGTACAATTTCTGAACCAGAAGTTAACATCCTTTGCTTCACTATTAATTAATGCTGCTAGAATTCAAAGGACATAGATGAAAAGAAGGGTCCATTGATGTTAAAGACACATAGAAATGACTTTCAGGCAGACATGGAAATAAAGCTGTGTTATAAAGATTAGTACAATCACCCACAGGTCTGTGGTGTCCTTGCTTGCTAAAAGGAATACATGACCGCTTTGTATACCAAGAGCAAAATATGATGGTGGGGTTATTATAGGAACACAACACACAGGAAAATCAACAACCCATTCAACTCTTTGATCTTGCTCTGTATGTCAATTAAATTATGCCTGAACTTTGACCTCAACTCCATCTTCCTGGATCATCTCCATAAGCCTCAATTCCCTCAGCAGCAAAAATCTATTGATCTCAGCGCTGAATGTATTCATTGAATGTCCATCAACAGTAGTCTAAGGTAAATAATTACAAAAATTCACAAACTTTTGAGCAATGGATTTTCTCCTCGTCTCACTCCTAAATGACAGTCTTCTCTTTCTGAGTTTGTGACTTTTAGTTCTAAACTGGGGGGGTGTGGGCAGCATCCCAGCATCTACCCTGTCAAGCCTCTGAAAAGTTTTATATGCTTTCAATTCTTCTAAACTTAGGGAATATAGCTCTTGTCTATTTATTATTTCCTCTTAGAACAATACCTACTTCCCAGGAACAAACACGGAAAACCTTTCTTTCATTCTATCTAAGGCAAATACATCTGTTCGTACTTAAGCAACCAAAATGGTTTCTTTTAAAGATCGTAGGTATTTGCATGTAACTTTTTAACTGCTATATTCTAATCTCTGGTCACTTGTTACCTTCCTGTGAATTGAATAAAAGGATATCCAGATTCTTCCAAATGCCAACACTTTCCAGGTTCTCATAGAAAAAGTTATTAAAAAATTCTATTTTACCAAACCATCACATCTTCTACATTACACACAATCTGCCATGTTCCTGTCTGACTTCTACATGGCCCATTGCCCACAGTGCTACAAAACAATATTGCCAATCCTAGTTTCATTCTTGTTAGACTGTCTTTGAATGGAAGAAGCAGATCCTCAAAAAACCCAAGGATACATCAGTGCTGTAAGCTAATCACATGTGAGTGATTATCTTGTTTAACCAGATATTCTTAACAAATAATAAGTTCCAGTAAATACTAAAAATTGAGTCAACAGAACAAACAGGAAAACCTGCAGATTTATTAATAATGCTTCTTGAGCTGTAACCTATACTTGATAATGCACAGCTTTAGAATGAAGATACTACAATCCCGATCTCTCTTCTCTCTCACCCCCTGCTAAATAGATTTCCATTAAGTTGCCATTGTATAAAAATTGCATTAAAATCTTGCTCACAGACACATAATTCTGCCTTGTATGGAAAACCCAAACCCCTGATATGATTTGAAGAAAGGCCAGTTCTCCGTGAACTGATTTTGCCTGTAATATACATCAGACTAACAGTTATGGATATCATTGCTGCCTATGCAGCATGGCTAAAACAGGATAGATGTTTTGTCTTTTTACTCAAGAATATGTTTGAAAAATAATTTATTGCTTTAGAGCTATGAATATAAAAAGGAGATACAAAAATGCAATGTTACTTTATCTGAAGTGGTCACTGTATAAGTAGAGACTTCTACTTCTCCAATCTCTTTCCCTCTCACTATACGGAAATCCGGATTGGAGCATGATAGCTTACAGCAGTTGATTTTATTAGATTCAAGCCATTCTTAACAAATATCAACATTTGGAGCTTAATTTACAGTAACAGGGAACCATTCCCTTTGAAAAGATTTCAGGAAATGCAACAGATAAGTCAGAGATTTTGTTTCTTTCTCTTGTCAATTGATTCCTTAAGTTATTCAGTTCTAGGCCCAAATGATTGTTGCTTATGGGCAAGCTGAGAGAGAGTGCCTACAGGCTATTTAACTGAGGGAACATCAGTGCAGTGCTGATCAGATCTCTACAAATGTGCACATCTCTGCTGAGGGTTAAATATGTAGGAGTAAAAGATGATGATCCTGCTCTGCTCCCTAAATCAAGGATGCTGAGATCAGCTGCAGCAATCTTACCCCTCCTGTGGCTGCCATCCATTAATTAGAAAAAGCTATTGTTTGAAAATGTGGGCTACTAGCTCTCTAAAGCTCAGCTACCCATTCGATTAGTCCTTTGTAATTTTGCGGAGTAGACGTTCTTACTATAAATGGACAACTTCTTCTAATCATTCCCTGTCATGCTTTGTTATGAAGCTGAGTGCTTCTCTGTGTTTCAGCAATGTCCCTACTTCATTCCCCACCCACCTCCTCAGCACCTGGGTTCCCTTACTCCCTGAGTTGTTAAATGATGCCCTGGATCATAACTGTTTTTATGCAAAGTTGAGAATTTGCAGAAGTTATTGGATATTTGCCTTAGGATCAGTCATCTGACTAAATTCACTGGATTTAGACTTGTTCACAGTTCCTCTTTTCCCTTCCTAGCAGTTCTGAAAGTCTAAACCTATGTAAATCATGAACAGAAAGTAGGTGACACAAATATAAATGACTGTTTTTGTTGTGGTAAAATGAACAGGAATCAAATTGAAAGAGAAATTCACCTTGACTTCTTGATATAAGCTAATAGACTGAAAGAGTTAAAATTGGACTTTGAGGTATCGGGGAAGGCTGTGACGAGACAAAGGAAGATATTAGTAAACTTGGAGAACAGGTGTGTAAATGGCAAGTGTAGTTTAATGTAGAAAATTTGAGAAGGTACATCTTGGTAGGAAGACCAAAAGAGGCTACATATTCCTTAGAAACTAATACTTAGGAATTTGGACTGCACCTACTTTTGGGTGCTGTCTCCTGATCTCCAGAAAATCATCGAATTGCTCAAAAAGAAAAACGCAATAGCATTAGTGTAGTTTACACCCAGAAAACTAAAATGCAACCTGTACAGTTTTCAACAGGACTGCACTAAATTCAGTACAGCTGCCTACACCTTGCTATACAACAATCACAGAAGGGTATCGGTCCTTAAAGGCATACTCTCCTAGACAGCCAAACGACAATAACATACACACACAATGGCTGCTGTGTCAATAACTTGTCGAGGGGAGAGAAGAATTCCATGATTTTCAGAAAGGTACATCTTATGGGGTGGGTGGGTGAGCCGAGTGTTAAACCTGTCTGGGACACCACAAGAGGACCCTAGAAGCAAGTGGTCTGAGTTCGCACATTAGGAATGAGAATGCCCAAACAATGGAGCAATGCTGCAAGAAATTTCATTATATACCAAGTGAGCTTAAGACCACTAAATATACTTCTTTTTCTTACAGATAGGTGTATCTAATCAGACAGACAGACACACATATATATACACTCATGCTACTATCAGCCCACCTTTTACTCCCTCAGGCCCCCATACAGAGATCAGGCTACAGATGTAGGGTAAAGAAATGGTTACTCCTCCTCCATCTCCATTTGGTCTACCACAGTGAGAAAAAGCAGGGAGGGCATCCAAATGTGAGGGGAGTTCTTGAGTGCAACACCAAGATAGAAAGATCTTCATGAGCAGAGGCCAAAGGAAATATGCTAAGCATGTTCATTAACAATGACCCATCATGATTTGTCCAGCCTTCTGTCTTGATCCACAGTATAATTCATCATTACCATTTGTAGAGCTTCATCAGTAATAAATGTGTTTTGGACAGAGCTTATACATGCAACTCTCTTCTGTTTTGTCTTTACAGTCTTTGAGGAAAGAACCTCAAGTAGGAGGAACAAGAGCAGCGAGAGGAGGTGCAGGGAATGAAGGAGGAGGGAAGAATGGAGGTAGAGCAGCATGACAATGATATGGATAATAATGATAATGATCACAGCATCTGGTGCCAAAAACAGATTCATAGAGTTATACCACATGGAAACAGGCCCTTTGGCCTAACGTGCCTATGCCGACCAAGATGCCTGTCTGTGCTAATCCCATTTTCCTGTGTTTGGACCAAATCCCTCTAAACCTTTCCTATCCATGTACCTATCCAAATGTCTTTTAAATGTTGCAACAGTACTTGCCTCTACCACCTCATCTGGTAGTGTTCCAAATACCCATCACTCCCTGTGTGTAAAACTTGCCCCTCAGAGCTCCTTGGGTTCATGGACCGTTCAGAAATCTGCTGGTGGAGGGGAAGAAGCTGTTCCTGAAATGTTGAGTGTGCGTCTTCAAGCTCCTGTACCTCCTCCCTGATGGTAGTAACGTGAAGAGGGCATGTCCCGGATGGTGAGGGTCCTTAATGATGGATGCCCTCCAGTCCTGGTAACATCCTTGTAAATCTTTTTTGTACCCTCTCGAGCTTAATCACATCCTCCCTTTGGCTTGGCAACCAGAACTGCACAGAATATTCCAAGTACAGTCTCACCAATGTTTTTACAACTGTAACATGACATCGCAACTCTTGTACACAATGCCATGGCCAATAGAGGCAAGCATGCCATACGCCTTCTTCACCATCCTGTGTTGCCACTGCCAGGGACTTATGTACTTGTTACCCTAGATATCTCCATTCAACAACACTCCCCAGGGCCCTGCCATTCACTGTGTATGTCCTGGCCTAGGTTAACTTCTCAAAAATCATCACTTCATACTTGTCTGAGTTAATTTCCATCAGCCATTCCTTTGCCCACTTTCCCAGTTCATCAATATCCTGTTGTAACCTTAGACTTCACTATATTACCAATTTTGGTTTTATCTGCAAATTTACTAATCATCTCACCTGGATTCTCATCCAAATCATTAAATCCAAATCAAGGGATCTAGCACCAATCCCTGTGGCACACCATTGGTTGCAGGCCTCCACTCTAAAGAACAACCTCCCACTCCAACCCTCTGCCTTCCACCATGAAGCCAATTGCACCTCATCAACTCAGAGGGATGCATATCATTGGGAGGGACAGCAGCCAGTAGCAGCCTGTTCATATTGCACAGAAAGCTGACTCCAAGGGTAGAAGTGAAGACCACCTGGCTAATCCACTATTCTTCAAGGCTTGTCAGCCGGGTCAATTTTGAGTCTGGAGGTTGAAACCCTAATTGTGTGGTCTGGGTGCCAGTAGATCAGTGCACTATTGTTTGTCTAGTTCCCAATGAATTGCTTAGTATGCAAACTCAGATACTGATGAACCCTATCCCTTACAAGGTAAGCAATTCACTTCCTCCAATTGCCTCTCAGACAACATGTGTACCTGTTTTCAACAGCTAGTTATCCCAAACTAATGGGCAGGGGCACTCATTTCAGGCTAACATACTCAAGGTCAAACTTTATTGCTGTTAGCAATGAGGAAGTAGTTTCAAAGAAAAGGTTTTGCCTTACTGCAGTGCAGCACCATGCAAAATAAATTGACTTATGCCATAGTTGTCATGCAATTCCGGCAATGAATGAGTATAACTTCTAATGTGAAGTTGCTTCCCATCTTAGGAGTTTTCTTCCTAACTTCTAAGGGAGAGTATCCTGAAAAGCTGAAGATTATGAGCAAGATTGCATGGTGTGATTAAACATCTACTCAATGGGGTCCATTCTCAAGAAGGCCTCATTTATGTGTGGGATTATATGGACATGAACAGTTAGATGCTATTAGATAAAAGTGATTGCTTGAGCAGGATAGTGTGACAATGCAGAGATCACATCTAATTGTGAACAAAGAAATGTGGTGCTTCTTCAGCTGTGACCTCATCAGCTCTTCCCTGTTGTGCATTTTGAAATGGTCCATTCGTTAAATGGCTTAGAATGAACCATACTTGGAACCCAAAGCGGGATTTCTCATCTCTGAATGAGCATGGACTTCAATTGCTTGAAGTTTAGCTCTTTAATGGATCCCCATGCCAATCTGATCAATACATTGTGAGATGCATTACTGTCAGTTGAAATAGCTACATTAGTAAATAGTCACCATTGATGTTGATCGGTAGGCCAGAGTTCAAGCACTTGACCACTGTGCAGATCCATAGAATAAAGATTCTCCAGGAAGAATGCATTGTCTGTGAAGGCCAGAGAACTTTAAGCATTGGATACACAGAGGTGATGTAGTGTGTCATTTAAGTACCTAGAGAAAGGATTAATCCACTGGTGTGTTATAAATAATGCATGTGGACCTGCAAAACAGCATGTAATGAAATGTTATGCATCATCTTGCTCTCTTGGCTGCCAACAGATGTTCTGTATTGATGGCAAAGTATGGAGAAGAACCTTTGGTTTGCATGGGACTATGATTACAGATGCTTCAGGTAAAGCATCTCTCCATGAGCAAATTCCTTATTGCCTGTCCATTATCTCCCTTCTTTGCTCAGCTGGAAAATGAAGCTCTTGAGACTGAGCAGGAATATACATGTAGGAGCCTTCATTGTCCTCTTTCTTCGCTGGAGTTTTCTGCATCTCCTTCCTGTAAGCTCCATACCTCCAGGCTCTTCTTTCTCAGGCACCATCGGGTATCTTCTGTTAACCAGAACACTGAAGCAGTTAAATGAAGCAGAACACTATAATAATGTTTCTGCATTTGCTGGATGTGTACAGCAATGCACCACCAGACTGTTGTCTCCATAACAATGTTCATACCTGTGCTGCTGTCTATATATTGATACTTAGCTGTAATGATTGGAATGCAAACAGATGTCAAATGTCGCAGAAGTAGTGAGCAGCACTGGCTGCTGAAAATGTCAGGTAGTGATAACTCATAAGAATAGAGGAATTAGGCAACCTGCCAGGAAATGTGACAGTACTGAGAGTTTCCCATTATTAAGCGATCCAATACCAGAGGACATGCATTTAAGGTTGAGAGGGGGTATGTTCAGAACAGATGTGAGGGGTACGTGTTTTACTGAGAGAGTGGTGGATGCCTGGAATGCGTTGCCTGAGAGGGTGGTGGAGGCAAATTCATTGGGGGCTTTCAAGAAGGGCTTGGATGGACACATAGAATATAGAGGGATATGGGCATTCTATAGGCAGGAGGGAATACCTATGTTGGCACAACATTGTGGGCCAAAGGGCCTGTTCTGTGCTGTACTGTTCTATGTTCTATGTTTTATCATAAAATCTTTCTCACAATTCTTGATAATGTGCACATTTAGGGAAGGGAAACCATTTATACGAATGAACAGAATTGGCTTGTTCAAGGGAATGCTTATGGGAAAACCTTCTTCTTAGACAGCCCCTCAGGTTGAGAATGATTTGATGAGGTGACTGAAGGGGCCAGTATAAGATCTGCAGACCCTGGCAAGGATGGAGTAGATGCTACTTGACTGGGTGGATTGGTGCTTTGTTTAGGCTTGTGCACTTTTTCCATTGTTGAATGTCCTCCACATGCTCCCATTATAGGGACAGACCAGGGATGGCCCTGACTTGGTGAGAATGTCACATGGATTTTAAGGAGACTTTGAGAGAATCCTTTGTGTGTTTTTGCTGTCCTCTTGATAATCTCTTCCTGTGGTGTCAGACATGGGGATGATGTGGACTGACCACAGGGGTGATTGAGTGTAATCAGAGCCTCAATTCTGGAGGTAATGGTGTGGGAGGGAACAGTGACCTTGGCAGGACAAGTAAACCAAGAGATTAGGAGATGTTTATGCTGTTAATGGAGCTTCCTCACAGTTTCAGCAATCAGGGTTGGATCTTGACTTTGGGTGCCGTCTGTGTGGAGTTTGCAGGTACCTCCTGTGACCTGGCAGGATTCCTCTCGCATCCCAAAGATGAGCTGGACGGTAGGTTCTTTGGCTATCGTAAACTGTCCCAGGTGCAGGTGGGTGGCAGAAGAGTTGGAGGGTAGAGGATTTAGTGGAGATTTGAGAGGAAAAAATTGGGATTAGTGCAGATTAAGTGGGGATTTGAGAGGAAAAAATGAGATTAATGCAGATTAAGTGGGGATTTGAGAGGAAAAAGATGGGATTAGTGCAGTGATGGGTGTTTGGTGGTTGTACGGCCATGGTGGGCTGAAGGGCCTGTTTCTATGCTGGATGACTCTATGAGATGACATTGGTAGCTCTAAGGAGTCCACTATAAATTGTCCATGTCTGCTCAGTAGGAAAAGTTTGGTGCTGGGTTTGATATTTCAGTCTTTTAAAGCTCTTTTCCTCAGTCTGACAAAGGTTGTGCTGGCACACCAGAGGCAAGTGAATTACATCATTGATGTTATGGCTTCTGAGATACGGAAATGATGCACATTTTCCAGGATCTTGCCATGGCTATTGATTGTCTGGGACAGGGCTCTGAACTGAAGGACCTTTGTTTTACAGATGTTGAGTATAAGGGCCATGCTCTTGTATGCTTTAGTGAAGGAATCAAAATGACAATGAGCTTGATCTCTGATTGTGCATACAACACAGGCATCATCTGCACACTGTAAATTGATGAGCAAGATTTGTGTGATCTTGATTCTGGAGAGGAAACAATGAATGTTGAGTAGTTTCCTGTTTGTCTTACACTCCAGCGGGAACCTTGTTAGAGGTGAGGTGCAATACTGTAGCGAGGAAGTTTGTGAAGAACATTGATGCCATATCATCATGTGGCAAATGTAGAATGGTAACTAATTTCTGAGGTTTGCTAAATTTGAGAAGGAATCTCCATAATCCCATCACTTGATGGAGACTACAGCTTTCGTGAGGTATTCTCCTATTCTCCACATTTTTGTTGGGTATGTCACATGGTGAAGTTCATGATTCCTCACTACCATCCAGATCATCCACAGCTCCAACACCAAGGGACCTGTCCTGATGAAAGCCAAGAATGGGATAGACCTTGTCAAAGACAGATAGGCACTTGCTGGAAGGTGCACTCTGAAAACCTTTTCAGCTTAGGTTTGGTTGACACAATGTCTTTGATTCTATTCCACAGCACACAATCCATTACAAACTTGGCTCTTCCCAAGCCCAGCAACTGGCTGAAAAGGCCAACAGAAAACTGAAGAAAAGCAAGTCACCTGAAGCAGGTGAAATCCCTGAAACACTAACACTTGGAGAAGCACTTCTGGTGTGAATTCTTGACATCTTCCTTGACTGGGAAGAGGAGAACCTGTCAGGTATTTCAGAGATGGTACAGCCATGAATATCAAGAAAAGGACACAGGTTTGATTACAGTCATCACAGAAGAGTCTCCCTGCTCGCTGCCAGAGGAAAGCCATAGCAAGGATTCTCCTTAATCACCTCCTCCCAATGGGCAAAGAGCTCCTCCCACAGCTGCAATGTGGATTCTATCCATCAAGAGGTACCAAAGGAGCATCAGTGCAGTTGACAGGGAAGGTTGGATATGTACATGAACGTGAAATGAACAGAAATATTTGGGATGAGTTTTAATGAAGTTATTTGAATGAGACTTACAGGGAACCTAAACTCCAATGTGATTCTGTTGGGCCTGTTTTTGTGCTATAAAGATTTTTCTAAAGCCTATCTTATCAACTGAAATAGGATGAAAAATACAAGTTCTAAGTTGACCAACTGTTTTGTTTGTGGTTAATGTTTTATATTGGAGTGAATTCCACAGTATGGTGAAGTCAAAAAATCATTTTCACAGAATTAACACTAGGTTCTGTTACTTATTAGTTATTGTTAAACTTAATAAATATTCTTGTTCGATCATCCTTATGGGTAGGAATGCCCACTCCTTAAGAGAAGGCTGCTGCTCACATAGGGTACACTTCATTGATCAATGCCTGGCTACTCTGCAAGAGAAAAAAATAAGACCTTGTACTCATATGTCATCTCCTCCTTGAGCATGCCAAAACATGACCAATGGACTATTTCTAGTCCAAACCATCAGCTAAATGACTTAAAATGGATAAGCAGATTTAAAAAACTCAGGAGACTAAGCAGCCCATGAAAGCAGAATCTTGCCGAGTAGATGGAGAATGGTGCTAATTCACAGGTAAGGTGTCATAAACAATATATGAGATAACCACTCAGATAATTGCTTCTAATGGTGGTTGTTTTGGGTGGAATGTTGATCAAGACAAGAATTCTTTGAATAATGCAATGGCATCATTCACATTAGCTTGAGGAATTGCAAAGTCTCTTATTTCATACCCGAAACAAATTGATTTAAAAAACACAACCTTCTGATTTCTAGGTGAATTTGAAGAATTCCTCAGCCAAACTGTAAAATAGTGATTACACACGGTAGCCAGGCATTGATTAATGACGTGTACTGTATGTGAGCAGCAGCCTTCTCTTAAGGAGTGGGCATTCCTACCCATAAGGATGATCAACCAACAATATTTATTTATTAAGTTTAACAATAACTAATAAGTAACAGAACCTAATGTTAATTCTCTGAAAATGATTTTTTGACTCCACTATTCACTCCAATATAAAACATTAACCACAAACAAAATGGTTGGTTAACTTAGAACTTGATAAGATAGACTTTCATAAACCAACTGATCTCATCTTTCCATCACATCTGAATCCCATTCAATATAGCACACATTTTAAATATTGTAAGCCCTGTCAAACTCCAGCGTTAATGGTCAAGTACTCTTTTCAAATTGCAAGTAGAATGAGTCCAGTTACTGATGATCTTTCAAGCAACTTACCACTCAACAGAAATTTAGACTAAACAAACACAGCACATAATAAAGATCCAAGACAAGAGGACTGTAAAATAACAATACAATTTTTAAATCCAAGGCTTACTACAAAAATGAAAAGGCCATGAGAACCAACAAACAATTCTCCTTCTGTTAGATCTCAAAACTTCTCTGGTGACCTCCTCATCAGAATCGTCCTTTCGAAGAAATGCATCTACTTTTACATATCAGTGTAAACTGTTCAATGACTTTCATTCCTGGGAATTGACATAACTTTTAGTCTTTGAATGAGAACAAATTGGAGTGCTATGTTTCCAAGTGCAAATTCTTCAAATTTAAAATGTGTAAACATATACATATATGTCCATCCATGTCTTTACTAATAATTATTGAGATTTTCCAAATTTGATTGTGTTTTCAATCATGTTAGCTACTATTTTAACCCAGTTTCTCTTGCATGTGAACTGATGATAATTTCTGCATACAAATTGCCACCTGGCAGCATTTGAAAGGCTCCATTCTTTCCCTCCATGACAGCGCACAGTATGTCTCACAAGTGACACCACAGCCACAATTTCAGTCAATTTTATCAACTCCAGTTAATCTTAGCCACAAAGACAGTTAACTACTGCATGTTTCAGTAACAGATCACATATATGCCCTTCCATTTGCTGTAGTCCATCCTCATTACCTGTGTCATATATAGCTCCTGGAACACACTAAGTGTTTGGTTAGAGTGCAAGGGTGCTGCCCGACATTGGAATTGAGAGCTATCATTAAATTCATGAATTTACTAAGCAACAAATGCAGGCCTATCTAGCTTGTCTGTTTGCTCAAGACAAATTCCTAAGTTGGACAGTGTTGTTTTTGGTGGCAGTGATATTTTGTTATTGATCCCTTTCTTTGCTCTCAGTTCTCGATCTGTGGATTGGCTGACCGATAAACCAATGTTAAATATCTTTATAAAAATAGAAAGTGCTGGAAATACTCTGCAGGTCACGCAGCATATGTTGAGGGAAAGCATGTGTTGTTGAACCAGCTAAAATATTTGCTGTTTCTTTCTCCACTGATGTTGTCTGACTTGTTGATTAATTCCACAATTTTCTCTTTTTATTTCAGATCTTCAACAGCTTTTTTGCTTTTGGGTTATAGTTGTGTTCCTGGCCTCTGTAGCAGAGACCAAAAACTGTTTTCTGGAATGACTGCACAGCTTGGGGTTTTGGAGCAGAAAAACATTGGCACTGGCTCTGCATGTGAATGCTATCATGAGTGCTATCAACGCATGATAAAGGGGATAACTTGATTTCAAGGTAACAGGTGGGAAATGAAGCAGGAATATCAACAGCAATATTTATACATTAAATATATTAATTGTATCAGAAGATTTTGACAAAGGTTATTAGCCTGAACTGTTTGATCCGTTTCTCTTGCTAAAATCGTTGCCTGATGCATTGAATATTTCTATCAGTTTAATTTTTTTAGGAGGATAAATTAAACTTTTATAAATCACTTATAGGTCTCAGTTGTAGTGCTATGTTTATGTCAAGACACACTAGGAAGCATGTCTAGTCCTTAGAAAGGATACAGATAAAATTTACTGGAACACCACCAGTTATTGTGATCTGAGTCATCATGTCGTAGGATACAGTCTGAAAGGGTGGTGGAAGCAGATCCAAAATGTTTCAAAAAGGGTATGGGTAGGGGGAAGTGATTAGTTGATAAAGCGTTCAAAGTACCACTGCAGGTAAGATGGGTTGAGTGGGTGCTTTCTGACTGTACAATTCATTTTTACATAATTTTACAAACATAAATCATAGGATGTGGACAACACCTGTGGCATATGATGTTGGTTAGCAAGACTCCAACTCCAACTCCATGTAACTTTCAGTTACAGAGATTTCCAGAAATGCTGTCACTTTGTAATTCGTGACCAGAAATACTCTCAGACTGTTCAGAGCTGTCACATCTTTGGACGTGTGTTGTCAATCTAAGACCATCTGAATCAGTTCCCCGCTTTGTGTAGGAGTAATTGAAACTTCCATTCAAGCAAGGGCAATGGATTATCTATTGTATATAGCTTCCTTAGTTTTGAAACAAGCTCAACTTTCATGTACAAGAAAGTTAACTAAACACAAATGAAGGTGCCCATCGAGCCCATTCAGCTCATTATCCTATTAAAGACAATGCTTCATGAAACAAATTCATTCACTGATTGGTCAGGCAGAGTCCTCCCACCCAGATGTACACATGGCTTTGTGGTGGGGGCACACATAGGACCAAGGATTTAAGACACCCGAATGATAGTACAAACACAGAAAAAAATAAATGTAGATTCAAATTTGCCTGGAATATGGGAAATGCTGTGCAGATGTTGTGTACAGTAAATGTTGTGAAAAGATTAGTAGTTGTTTCAACAAAAATATATGGGAAAATTCAGTCTGATCCAACATGTCTGTTCCACTCAGACATGCAGCTGCAAGCAAACCATTAACACATTCCCTCTATTCACAAAATCTCTAGGGAAAGATGACTAAGTACTAATTGAGTCCTTTACACCAATTCCTCTGAAGGACTACAAAATCATCTTACTTCTAAACTGGCCTTCCATGCAGAAATTAATACTAACGGCACTAACTGCTGAGGTGTGCCTCTTTGGCAGCTAATTGATACTTGATCTGAATAATCACAAACATAGATAAGTAAGTGTTATTTGATCAAAGTCAAATCTGCTGCAAAAAATGAAGCCCTGGCTTTCTATGGTCTTTTCAGGATGTCCTAAAGCCTTTACAATTAATGATATACATTTTGAAAATGAAGTCATTGTTGACCCCTTCTTTTGCAGTGCATGACCCTTCATATCCCCACTACAACCTCAGCTTTTCTTCCTGCAGCCTCTCATATCCCGACTTTATCAGTTTTCTTTTGTGCACCCGGCACAGATGCAGTGCACAATGGACAGACCTTACACTTATGTAGGTCCATCCACTGTCTTTCAGAACTGTACCACTCAGAACCATCTACTGTCTTGGGTTTCAGGTGCTGAGCCACAATGAAAGTGACTGCCCTGCAACCAATAACTTATTCCTACCAGTGAATAGCATGGCTATACTTCTTAGAGGAACTATAGGAGGAATGAGAGAACATTTTGTTGTTGGGACGACTGCCTTCTGATAATGGTGACATTTGCAACAAACTTCCTTTTCTGAGTTAGAAGTAATGTTGTTTGACAGTTCATGGTTTTCTTGCACTATTTTTTTATTTCCAAGAATTTTAAATTCCGAAAAATCTTTGGAGATTCATATAAAATTACCCAATGTACATAGGATGGAGGGTGCAGATTGCTCAGCAACAGGCATTTAAAAATATTCTAGTCCAAAAGCAAAATACTGCGGATGCTGGAAGCCTGAAATCAAAACAGAAAATTGTGGAAACACTCAGCAGATCAGGCAGCATCTGTGAAAGAGGAGCAGACTTAACATTTCAGATTGATGATATTTCAATGGAACTCTCATTAACAGTCTAACTTTTCTTATTTAACCAGAAAATGAGAGAAAATACATGCAGGAGCTTGCGTAGAACAATAGTGAGGAAAAGAATAAGATGTCAAAATATGGGTGATGCTTTTATTGGAACAGTGTCTTAAGTTTACTTTTCTCTTTCATGACACATTTATTGGTCTACTTATATTGCACATTATTAAGATGGGTTCACTCCCTGCACTTTGGGAATACAATACAGATCCCTTTGTTTTACAAATGATAAATCCCTGTGTATCGATGAAGTTCCTTTCCAGCTAGTAAGGCTGTCCCAAAGACAACAAGAGCAGCATAATTCCCTGTCCCATCATTTGAGCATAAGGCTCATACACTGCTAACTGACTTTCTGCAACACAATCCTGAAAAAAGTCTCAAAGCTATTCATAAAAGTAAAGCTGTAAATGGAAGCAGAGGATGGTGGTTGAAGGTTGTTTCTCGGAATGGAAGCCAGTGACTAGTGGTGTGCTGCAGGTGTTGGTGTTGGGACCCTTGTTATTTATTATCTATATAAATGATTTTGATGCAAATAGAACATAGAACAGTACAGCACAATACAGGCCCTTCGGCCCACAATGTTGTGCCGACCTTTAAACCTCGTCTAATACTATCTAACCCCTTCTTCCCACATATCCCTCGATTTTAAATTCCTCCATATGCTTATCTAGCAATCTCTTGAATTTGACCAATGTACCTGCCTCCACCACCGCCCCAGGCAGCGCATTCCATGCCCCAATCACTCTCTGGGTAAAAAACCTTCCGCTGATATCTCCCTTGAACTTCCCACTTTAAAGCCATGCCCTCTTGCACTGAGAAATACACAAGGCTTTATCAGTAAGTTTG
This sequence comes from Pristis pectinata, assembly GCF_009764475.1. Taxonomy (NCBI): domain Eukaryota; kingdom Metazoa; phylum Chordata; class Chondrichthyes; order Rhinopristiformes; family Pristidae; genus Pristis; species Pristis pectinata. The sequence continues at coordinate 26,982,884 of NC_067429.1, read as the reverse complement.
TGGATGACACAAAATTAGGAGGTGTTGTTGATAGTGAAGAAGGTTATTGCAAATTACGGGGGATCTTCATCAGTTAGGGAAGTGGGCCGAGGAATGGCAAATGGATTTCAATACAGCTAAGTGTGAGGTGATGCATTTTGGAAAGTCAAACCAGTGTAGGACTTATACTATAAATGGTAGGGCACAAGGGAGTGTAATGGAACAGAGGGACCTAGGAGTACAAGTGTATAGTTCGTTGAAAGCAGCATCACAGGTAGAGAGGGTGGTGAAAAAGGCGTTTAGCACGCTGGCCTTCATCAGTCAGGGCGCTGACTATAGGAGTTGGGACATTATGTTGCAGTTATATAAGTCGTTGGTGAGGCCACACTTGGAGTACTGTGTACAGTTTTGGTCACCCTGTTACAGAAAAGATGTGGTTAAACTGGAAGGAGTGCAGAGAAGATTTACAAGGATGTTGTCAGGACTAGAGAGCTTGAGTTATAGGGAAAGGTGGGCCAGGCTAGGTCTTTATTTCTTGGAGCATTGGAGAATGAGGGGTGATCTTTTAGAAGTTTATAAAATCATGAGGGGCACAGATAAGGTGGATGGTAGCAGTCTTTTCCCCAGGGTATGGGAGTCCAAAACTAGGGGGCATAGATTTAGGGTGAGAGGGGAAAGGTTTAACAGGGACTTGAGGTGTAACCTTTTCACACAGAGGGTGGTGAGTATACGGAATGAGCTGCCAGAGGAAGTGATTGAAGCAGGTATAATAGTATCATTTAAGAAGCAGATGGATAGGTACAAGGAGGGGCAGGGCTTAGCGGGATATACGCCAAATGCAGGAAATTGGGTAAAGATGGGTGGGCACCATGGTCGGCATGGACTCATTGGGCCGAAGGGCCTGTATCTGGCTGTATTGCTCTATGACTCGATGATAGAAATTCAAAAGGAAAACAATATGCTTTGGATCTGCATTTGAAACAATGATCTATGTTTCCTTATGCTATGTATTCTCAGCATTTTTTGTTTTTGTTTACTTGCTGCATTGAACTATATCCAGTTCTCACATACCAGTTAGGGTTACTCTTGGAAATCCCTTTGCTATGGTTTAACTCTTTGCCATTGGGCCAAATTATCTAAAATAGCCTAAATTAACACATGATACAATATTTGGAAGCCTCCTTTAAAAATTGTAACAAGGATAATAGACCTACCCATGTAGCATTATACCTTTCAAAAAATGCCAGATTTCCACAGTGGCACAGTGCATGTTACATTCTGCAGGTAACCAGATCATTTCCATACCAGAATCCCAAACTATGTCTTGAAGTCAATAACAGTCACAATGCAATCACGATAGGAAATTGGATACAAAGTTAATAACTAATCAGAATGCCAAGTACATCAAGGACCACGCCAAGAGGAGGGAAGGAGGGGAACAAAGAGAATCATTGCTTTCAGGATTTTCTAATGCGCTTACACTGACTAAGATAGGCACGGAAGGTCTGTGTATTATTTTATACAACATGCCACTGTGTAATCAGGAAGAAACCAGTTATTTCATTCATAATCTGTAAAAATGGGATGAATGTTGTGCAAAACAACTTGCAATCAGACAGCTTATTTAATTTGGTGAAATATTCCATGGTATGAATATTATCAGATAAAATTTTACACAGAGCGAGAAGCTAGTTGACCAAAAGCTTGGCCAAAGAAGAGAGTTTTAAGCAGCAACTTGAGAGAAAAGAGAGGTAAATGTGTTTTGGATCTAATCCTTGGGATCTACTCAGCTCAAGGCATAATTGAGAAGGTAAGGGCAAGGGTCAGATGAAAATGGCAATTCACTAATTGCTAAAAGCTAACACAGAATCAAAGAGAGATGAAGCATGGAAACAGGCCCTTCAGCCACCAAGTGTGTGCCATCCATTGATTACCCATTTACACTACGCCTTTGTTAATCCCAATTTTTTTTCTCCCATGTTCTCATTAACTTCCCCTGGATTCTAATACTCATCTACACACTTGGGGCAATTTACAGTGGCCAATTAACCTACCAACCCTAAAACCTTTGGAAAGTGGGAGGAAACTGGAGCAGCCGGAGAAAAACCCATGCGGTCCCAGGGAGAATGTGCAAACTCCACACAGATATCACTCGAGGTCAGGATTGAACCTGGCTCTCTGGTGCTGCAAGGCGACGGGTCTACTAGCTGCATCACTCTGCCACCTGCAGTTTTGGCTTCCCTTGTAACAATATTGATAAAGCGCCATAATGTCTGAAAGCGATGCTAATAGATGAAAAATGTTCCAAATCTAATCCTGTCTTAACTAGGCACTTCAATTGGGCAGAATGCTCCTGGCACAGTAAGGTGGTGGAGCTGTGTGGTGGATGGGAACAGGATCCAGGGCCTAATTACAGTTCAGTCAGCCAGGCCAGTCAGTCAGTAAGGCAAGGACAAGGCTGCACTTGATTATTATTTCCTGTTAACAAATAGCCTAGTGATATTTCATAGCTAGGTTCACATTGAAAAAAATTAGTACTTTAGTGAGATATAGCAGTGTCAAGGAGGATTTTTTTTAATTGGAATTGTGCCTCAGATCCAGCCCAGACTAATAGAATGAAAGGTTTCCTTGTCTCTGGTTGCAAGGGCCCTTGAATGAAACAGCCCTGGGTTACTTTAATCAAATTTCAAGCAGTCTGGGCACCAAATAATGTCACCTAATTCAGCACCAATCTGGATTTCAACAAACCCACTCAGAATTTCACATGATTGCTGTGGGAGACTGAGAAATAGCATACGGATGCAATTGAGAAAACTCCTCTATGGTTGAGGTACATTGTTTTTTGAGAGCTTACTGTGTGCTTACAGTCATATTACACTTGACCTAAGAATGTTCGGTGCTGACAGGAGATACCCAAAATAGAAATGATCAATTCCCTACACTGAGCTTCACCTTGTTGAGCATAAACTTCATAAAAAATTGGCTGACAATCACCTTAAAAGAATCAAAAAGATGCTCCTTTAATTTATTTGAGAGTACACAATTTATTTTGAAAGATATTCTTGCAATTCCATTGTTAAATCAGATAATAACGAAAAAATGTGAAAGCTCACTTTATAATCGTTTAGGTTCAATTTCACCACGTTCTTCTGGTGATAAAAGAGGTTGTGAGTCTACAGCTACAACTGGTACCCTCAAATCATTAATTCAGTACTAGCACAATGAATAAAAATAGTGGTAAGGGATAATCACAATAATGCGCTCGAAAGAACATTTGCTGTCAAAAACCGTACTCCCGAATGAATAAAGTGTGCTCTGTAACCATGGTAACAGAATTAGTAACCTTTCTATTTGCCTTGATTACAGAATTAACCAATAGGAGCAATATTGTAGTGAGCACAGTGAAACGCCTACCACAGTTGGTGATGTGCACCGTTGATTTAAATTAACCATTTAGGTTTGTGACTTAACCAGGCTCTTACAGCTCAGTGACAGTTCATCTCATCCATTACATATTAACTCCTCTCATGATTGCATTGTTTTTCATTCAAATATGTAATTAAAGTTGTCTATGGAGTACATATCTCACCCTCTGCAACCAAAAGAGCAAACAAATCGACAGCTGCACTTTTGAATGCATGAGGCAAAAGAAGTAGTGTTCAATAAATTTCAACATCGGTAATGAGGTTCTTCCAGCAAACTGTCTAAGTGTTATTATCACAGTTATGAATAAATATCTTAGTTAAGATCTTGGCATAGAGCCTAATATCTAAACCTGCAAGTCCTCAATGCACCACAGCCACAGCAGCATAAAACAACAGTACATTTTATAACTACCTACAGAAATAATTTACTATATTTAGCAGAATTTTAATTATCCACTATTATGGGCAAGATGCTATTCCACATCTTCTGGAGCACAATGCGCATCAGGAGAATACCAAGGTTATTGATCAATTACCCAGTTTAAAAATTGGCTGTTCCTATTTATGTTAGCAGCTTTAGCTGGTCTGCCTACTGGCCCGACAACACAAGCCCTCCCAAATTGCAGCCTGATTAGGTATCAGCTGTGCTAAGTTATTAGCCTCTGAGTCAGAAAGCTATGGCTTCAAGTTCAACCCTGGAAACGTGCACTAAAATCTAGGGAGATAATCCAGTCAGCAATAATGAAATACAATACCATGAGAGGTGCTGTCTTTCAGATGAGATGTTAAATAGAGGAATGACGGTTCAAAGAATAACAGTTATCCCTGCTGTTGAACAACATTTATTCCTTAATAAACTGCATTAAAGAAAAGGAAGAGAAACGCAAACAGCTGAATTTGAGGGAGGTGCTCCGTAGTCTCTCATGATTGAGGGAGCAAAAGATTTCAGTGAGGTTGGAAAAGCTATGTTCAGTGGTTGCTGCTGCCCTTTGCATTTCTCTGAGAGTTGTTTTATGGTGAAAGCATGGCCAATGTGTCTGAACATACAGATCCTACACTGTGATATGGGGAGTAGCACGTCAGCCACTGGGAGGAGGTGGTTGAGGAGGACCCTGCAATGAATCTCCCTGTGTAGACAGTGGGAGACCCTCTGTAGTTACCGCAGAAAGAATTTATCTTCTTTCTTGAATCGGGTCATGATTATGATGTATCTGAAATCCTCTGGAATATTCCCCTCTTTCCAGATGTGGATGATTTTGATTGAAGCCAAAAGGTTAAAGTTCCTCTCTTTCAAGCTCAGAACCTCAGTAGGGATACCATCTGCTCCCAAGGTCTTCTAGCTTCTTTAGCTGGCATAGGGCCTTTTCAACTTCTTGTTGGTCAAGTGCAGCAGCAATCCTGGACAATAGGTTGCTGAGGGATGGAATCAAGGGCACTCATGTCAAGGCTAGAGTCAATTATGAGGATATCTTTGAAATCTTCCTTCCAACGTACAGACTGGCTTTATGTCTTTAGTAAGTTCTTATTTTACATGATGTACAATGGTGAGATCCTAACCAATAGGTTCACAACAGAGCAATCACAGCTCAGACCACCATCAAGCAAAGTATGTCATTGTCCTAACACTTTTTCTAATCTTTCTCGCACCTCACCTCCAACCTATTTCCTACTAGTGTGGAACTGATCTACAGGACTCATGGGAAATTGTTCAATCCATGTTGTTTACTTCAGAACCATTCCAACCTCAGTTGTTGAGCTCCACTACACAGACAATGTTTGAATTTGCACAAGCTCGGAGGCTACGCTTCAAGTCATTGTCTACCTGTTCAGTGAAGCATACGGGAGGATGGGCCTTACACTCAACATCCACAAAACAAAGGTCCTCCACTTGTTCTCACTGTACAGCACGCAATGATAAAGGTCCTTGGCAAGACTCTACATAACGTGGACTACTTCCCATATCTCAGGAGTTACCTCTCAGTGAGGATGGACACTGATGATGGGATTCACCAATAACTTCAGTATGCCAGCACAGCCTTTAGGCATCTGAGGAAAGGGGCATTTGATGGTCAAGGTTTGAAATCTGGCACAAAGCCCAGGGTCTACCAGGCATAAGTGATTCTTGCCCTTCTCTATGCTTCTGAGACTTGGACTACCTACAGCTGATACCTCCGGGGACTGAAGAGATACCACCGCTGCTGAAGCCACAGATTCACTGACAGGATAAATAAACCAAAGTCAGCATCCTTTCCCAGGCCCAACACAGAAGTCCTAATTACACTCAGTTGCTTTTGTTGGGCAGGTTAAGTGGCTGGCAGTTTGATATCAGACTCCTGAAACAGACACTTCATTTTGAGCTCTGTCCAGGGAAGAGATTGCCAGGCTCACAGAGGAAAAGCTTCAAGGGTGCTCTCAAAACCTCCTTAAAAAATTGCAACATCCTTGCTCCTGGGAATCCCTAGCGCGTGACTGCTCAAAGTGGAGAAGGGGCATTCAGGATGGCACTGAGAGCCTCAGGAACAAACTGAAGCCTAGTGTAAATAGCAGAAGGAATGCATCACCTCACACCGAACCCACCTGCTTGTCCCATCAAGCTGTGCCAGCACTACCTGTGGTGGAGTCTATGGATCCCATATTGGCCTCATCAACCATTTCAGGACTGCAGAACTAGAAAGGAAGCGAGTCATCTTCAATCCTGATGGATCTTCTTGGAAGATCAATTCTCTGACCCAACCAAACCTGATTCACCTGCTGATCGACTGGTTAACATTTCCCTGACTAGTCAGACCTGACACCACAGTAAATGTGAATGATCATAAATAATTCTATTAAACTGAATGCAGGTACTTATCTGTAGATATGAAACATCTGTCAGAACACTTTAATAATACAAAAGTACTTTGACAGTATTTTTTACAAAATCCAGTTAATAATGGCTGGTGAAAGTCCCCCCCACCCCCACCTTCCTCCTTTTCTCCACCTTTCTATTCTTCTGCACTAGTCCCCACTAATTCACCTGCTCCCAGCAATTCAAACAACAACCAGTTAGGCCGCGCTATGACCCAGCCAGCTGACATAAAAATTCACGGAATGACTGGGTGCTGGCAAACATTTAAGTTGCCAGGTGTGGGGGCTGGACTCCGTCACCAGGTTTCCATAGGTGTCCCAGTCTCCCTGCTGGGAGAATCACTACCTACTTAGTTTGCACTCAGCAGGAAACCAGCAGTGTTGGAAATCTTCTATGTTTCTTTCCAAGGCTTAGGCCTCACCTTTGTAGGTCAGGTGGCTAAGTTGGGAAAATTTTTAGGAATAAACTCTGCCCTGTATTTATCTCAAATGCAACAGTACTTTTACCTTTTAAATAAGGGAATCCTTTATACTGGGGAGGCCATTGGAATCCCTACTCCAGATAAATGAAGGTCTGCAGTCCCTATTATCTTTGGCAACCATCCGTGGTTTTGCAGACAAGAAGGCTCCAAAAGCAATGAGTGGTGGTTGCTATGCCACCTGTATCTAGCAAATCAGCAAGGACACCCAACACTTGGCAAACAAGAATGGAAATCTCCCTTGAACTGTACATACGTTTAAAAAATGCTGTGCTTAGTGTTTCTGTTCAATAGTTCATTCATTTTCCTTATGTTTCAATTCTACAAACTACCACTTTTAATATATTTTAACATAGCTGTAGTTTAAGTCATACATTCTTTCTATATTTTATATTTGTTATTCATTCTTAAAATGGAAAATAGATCACGAAGACTTCAGACCTTGTGATAGTTAATGGGGAGGTCTTGGGGATAGTCTGCATTACAACAGAGGAGATATTGGATGTCTTAAAGCATATGAAGGTAGATAAATCTCCAGGACTTGATCAGGTAATATTCAAGAACACTGTGGAAGCTAGAGAATAAATTGCAGGAGCCCTGGCTGAGATATAGCGATGGGTGAAGTGCTGGAAGACTGGAAGGTAGCTAATGTTGTGCCTTTACTTAAGAAGGACTACAAAGAAAAACCTGGGAACTATAGACCAGTAAGCTTAACATCTGTGATAGGCAAGTTACTAGAGGGGATTCTGAGGGATAAGATATACAAGCATTTGGAAAGACAGGGGTTAATTAGGAGTAGTCAGCATGGCTTTGTGTGTGAAATCGTGCCTCACGAATTTGATTGAGTTTTTTGAAGTAACCAAGAAGGTTGACAAGGGCAAGGTAGGAGACGTGGTCATTATGGACTTCAGTAATGCCATTGATAAGGTTTCACATGGTAGGCTGCTACGGAAAGTTAGATTGCATGGGATCCAGGGAGAGCTAGATAATTGGGTACAGAATTGGCTTGGTGGTAGGAAGGAGAGGGTGATGGTGGAAGGTTGTTTTTCAGACTGGAGGCCTGTGACTAGTGGTGTTGCCCAGGGGTCAGTGTAGGCCCGTTACTATTTGTCATCTATATCAATGATTTAGATGAGAATGTACAAGGTATGATTAGTAAGTTTGTAGATGAAATGAAAATAAGTGGTGTTATTGACAGTGAAGACAGTTATCAGCATTTACAGAGGGATCTTGATCAGCTGGGTAAGTGGGCCATGGAGTGGCAAATGGAGTTTAATTCAGATAAGTGCAAGGTATTGCATTTTGGGAAAACAAATGAGAGTAGGCCTTTCATAGTGAACGGTAGGGCCCTGGGGACTGTTGTAGACAGAAGGATCTAGGAGTACAAGTACCAGAAAGTGGTGTTGTATGTAGACAAGGTAGTGAACAAGGCTTCTGGCAAGCTGACCTTCATCAGTCAGAGCACTCAGTATGGAAGTTGGGATGTTAAGTTGCAGTTGTACAAGACGTTGGTGAGGCTGTGTTTGGAATATTATGTTCAGTTTTGGTCCCCCTTGCGATCTTTAAACCTGCCTGTAGTGATATTCAAGTCTTCCCAACCCAGCCATTTCCAACTCCCTATTTTGCCTATTTTCAAAATCTCCTGGTTGTTGCCTGGATTTCCTGTCAGCTTCTCAAGTTGGCCAGCTGTTAGCTGTGATCCTATGGTTAAAAAATTGTGTGATCCTATGGTTAAAAGTGGCAGGAATCCTATGTTCATGGCTTTTACAGGTATCCTGCTGCAAGCATGGTTTCTCTCCACCAACACTGCAACCTATGATTTTTGATACTACTTCCTTTCCCAAGAACATTTAAACATGTTAATTGCTCCTTGACTGAGTTTGCACTGACATTTCTTTTCACTTGGTGACCTTACTAATATTTACTCTTCAACCAAGAGTATCTGATCATTATCTCCTTGCTGTTTGTGGGAGATTGCTGTAAATAAGACTGGCTGTTATAGTTCATTCATTACATTTGTAAGTAAAGCTCAAAAATATTTCAACAGTGGAGATTGTTGGAGGTCACGAAATGGAAGTTTTGTTTAAACTTTGCCCATAATCTGATCTTGCCAACCTTACTGGAAGTAGTTAAGCCACATGAAGCAGCAAGACCAACTAAACAACCTAGCAAGCTTAGAGTGTATTATATACATTCAACCAGGTGAAACTCTGGTCAACAGCTGATTTTTAATCTTTCACCAACTCAGTCATGATTAAAGTATTAATTCAGCATCTGTTACAAACCTTTTCTCTGGATAAGATGCATTTTTAATTATACTATCAGGATCACACTGACATCCAGAATCTCACAATTGCAACAAAACTGAAAATATTTGCAAAATGTTTTACCAAGGTGGAGGACATCCAAGAAATCTTTGTTTAATGCCACATCCAGGAATTCTAGTTGCAGGATTAACCTCTGAACAAGAGATGTGCATTTTTCCAATACTTCGATTCAATAAATCAAGTTTGTCAGTGCCTTGCTTACAGCAAAATTCTCCATAAATTATTCAACTGCTGGAATAGTTTTCCACACAGAATGGAGTTATATTTCATTGACATTAATGAGGAATTGCTGTCAGCAATTTTTGGCCATAACAGCAGAATTTACCATAAATGAAATTATTTGTTTAGACAATTCACTGCTGTTGAATTGAGACAATCCAAATAGACGGGCATTTACAGTTAGTTGTGCAGTAAGGAATTGGCAGCTTCATACTTCAAACTGCTCAGAACCGGCTGGATTCCTGTAGATGTGCAACTCTGTAATCAATGGCTACCCTCCTCCCATTCCTTGAGTAGTCAATCTTCATGCCTGAGGGTACAGCTTAGAGCAACAGCATTTTGAACAAGAGGGATATATTTGTACTTATTGGTTGTGAAGTATTTTGAGAAGTCTGGAGGACGTAGAATGCATTATATAAATTCAAGTTTATTTTGACATAATTAAGTTTGTAATTTAAGTTTAAGTAATTCACCCAATTAGAGCAGGATAAAATATCGGCACAACATTGTGGGCCGAAGGGCCTCTACTGTGCTGTAGTGTTCTATGTTCTAAGTTCTATTTAGCAAGCATTTTATTGTCCAGTAAGGAATCCAGTCAGGATTGGGAACCCACACTGATGTAGCTTTTCCCAGCTGAGGCCAGCCATTAAACTAGTGTAAGATATGAATCTGGCAGGGAGTTCTGATCTCCATGGCCCGGTACAGTCTGGTGTTGTGTACATATATTTATTCACCTAGATTTGGGAAGTTAGGCAGTGCTGACCAGGGAATATTGAGTATGACTCGGTTTATATGATGCAATGTTTACAATATTTTATAGAAGATCACCATGAGGCATGGAATAAAAATAAGAAATCGTTTGTCTCTAGATCTTTAAAAAAGATTAATGATCAGTCACAGTCTTCCAACTGCTGTTTGATGCAGGTATTGAGGTGCAGATGCATTTGTGGATTGTTTGGAAGGCTTAATTCCCCAATGTCATAAGCACAAACCCAAACAGGAGTAAAAGGATTTTCAAAATTAACCATATTTTTTGGCAAGTCCAGAAATAAATCAGAGACAGGTCATTGACTTGGGTTTGTTTTTTTTTCTAAGTTGCTGCAAACTTGAATAACTGATATATCCACATGAAATGATGCAGAATTTAAGTGGAATAAAATAGTCTTCTATACCAAACAAAGAAAACTTTTGCTTATGCAAGGTGTATTTAAGGATTTTTGATAAGAAAACTTGAAAAGCTGGACAGGATTTTGACACTTTGCCCAGGAAGTGCAAAAGGAGAAAATGATTGTGGCCTTCAGGAAGGGGAAGTCAGGTGAACACAAACCAGTCCCCACTGAAGGGTCTGTGGTGGAAAGAGTGAGCAGCTTCGAGTTCCTGTGTGTCAATATCTCGGAGGACCTATCCTGAGCCCAGCGTATAGATGTAACCTTGAAGGCAGCATGCAGCAACTCTACTTCCCTAGAAGTTTAAGGAGATTCAGCATGTCATAGAAGACTCTGACAAACTTCTACAGATGTACAGTGGAAAGCATTCTGACTGTTTGCATCATGGCCTGGTATGGAAGCTCCAATGCACAGGAACTCAACAAGCTACAGAGAATACTGGACTCAGCTGGTTCCATCACGGGTACAGCTCTCTCCATCATTGAGCACAACTACAAGAGGCAATGTCTCAGGAAGGCAACATCCATCCTCAGGGACCCCCACCATCCAGGCCATGCCCTCTTCTCAATGCTGCTATCAGGCAGGAGGTACAGGAGCCTGAAGACCCACGCCTCAAGGTTCAACAACAGTTTCTTCCCAACTGCCATCAGATTCTTGAACCAACCTCAAAAACCCTAACACTACCTCGGACTATATTTCTTTTTCTCTTTCTCAACTTGCGCTAGAGTTGTTATGTTTATTCTGTTGTGTAAGTTATCTATAATTTATGTTAACTTACGTTTGCCATGTTTGTGGTGTTCTGTGCTACTGGTGCAAAAAGCTAATTTTCATGGCATTTACACCCTTTGTATGCATGCCTAATAAACCTGCACTTGAATCAGAGAGTCCTACTGGTCATTGGTTGAAGAACCAGGGCTATTTGTCTACAGTTGGAGTGAGACATCATAGTAGTAGTAGTAATAAACATATCCTGCAGATTTTCAAGACTGCCTGTGGGAAAGGAAGCCCATATTTCCATGACCAACAATCCTCTAGAATCAGCAATTTCACAGTTCCACACTAGCTCCATATCACTTGAACCATCACTAGTACTGAACTGGTGCTATGGTACATAAGTACCATGGGCATCCTAAAATGCAAGATTAAATAACCTTCCTTTGTCTAATATTCCTTATATAAAATTTATGTTTCAGAGATGAAAATATTTTGGCTGTATGTCAACAATTGTGCGGGGTCAAAATCTTGGGTTTGGGTGAAATGAGGATGAAATGGAGGAAGCTGAACAACAGGGAGGGAACAGACTTTTTGGCAATGGCCAGACACAATGACTTTGGCTTTTCAATTACTTAAGTGGAGAAATTGTCGTTCATCTTGTACTGGAGGACAGAGAAACAAGCCAAAAATATGGATAGCAGAGAGTCAAGAAAGGTGGGCTTGATGTAGAACAGGAGATTGTCAGACTGTATATGGTGCCTGGCATGATATCTTTGGAAGGGGCAGCGAGTAGGTGAAAGGAAATGTTGCAGGAAAGGACTTGCAAAGGCAATGGGAAGAGACTGGGAACTAAACCCATTGCAGGGGGAGGCAGAGTGACACAGCTCTGTGTTGCTGCCTCACAGCTCCAAGGACCTAGGTTCAATCCTGACCTCCGGTGCTGTCATGTTCTCCCTGTTATCACATGGGCTTCCTCCAGGTACTCCGTTTTCCTCCCACATCCCAAAGGCATGTGGGTTGGTAAGTTAATTGGCCACTGTAAAAATTTCCCCCAATGTGTGAGTAGTACAATCTGGGGGAAGTTGAAGTGGGGAGAATAAAGTAGGATTAGTGTAAATGGGTCCTTGATGGTCAGCACGGACTCGGTGGGCCGAAGGGCCTGTTTCTGTGCTGTATGAATCTATGAGTTCTATCTATGAATATAGCAAGTTTCGAAAGAGTGCTTAAGAGTGATTTCTTAAATACTTCCCATCAACTCCATTGGCCAACCCCAAAAGCTTTTCATCACAAACTGAAAAGTGCAGGTGATTAGAATTTCAAAAAATGGTAACTCAAGAAACAGGACGTCTTCCATAAAGCACCTCAAAATGGAGTTAATTTTGCCCAGGATAATAAGGAGGATGGGGCATAGGGGTGGGGTTTGCATCACAACTGATTCAGAGCCAAAGGAAATCCCTTACATGTTATTAGACAATACAAACTGTAGGTCAAGTCTTTTGTCATCCACTGAATAGAAACAAAAGTGGCCACAGAAAGTTGATTATTTTTCCACAATCAAGAACTCTAGGTAAAAGCTCATTTTGTAACTGCAGCTAAGCAACTCAGATGAAAAAAAGGTAAAGAAGATCCATATAAAATGTTTTAACGACATTTGGGCTCACTCCCAATATTTCTTCCTTGAGGGAAGAAAAGGAAGAAATGTTGGGAAGTAAGGAGAATGAGGATGGAGCTTGAGGATAGAGAATTAAAATTAATTTTTGATTCTTGCTTTACATTCCCTAAATTGGGCTAAGTGATGTTGGATCTGACCTGATCTGGGACCCAGAATTGTGGTATCTGGCCACCAGAAGTTACCTTTTATGAATATGGAGGGCTATATGAGTTGGCCATCTGCACCTGAGAGGTACCTCAGGAGATGGAGCAGGTTCTGAGGCAAGTTGGCTTCCAGCAAAATTTCCTGAGGCCCTGCTTCCAGAATGCCATGATAGTCTTTGACATTTTGACACCACTGAAAGGGTTTTAATTGTTTTTAGATATCACTGATGGAGACATTTAAAGACTACTCAAACATGTAAATAATGAAGAAAATGATTTGGAAACTATAAGTAAAAAGTAATGAAAAATGCTTTACAATGCCAACAAGTAATTAAGAATATAAAACAAATTAGGGTAAAATAACTCAAAACACTACCATTTCTACCTTTATCACCTTGCTCTGCTGCTGGACTTCATGGTGACTCCTGTGTCTGGTACAACATATGCACAAGTCCAAGGTGAGCTGATCTACAAATGGCTGACTGCTGGTGGTTCAACAGGGAGCCACCAGCAGTCCGTGAGCTCAGCTCAATCCTTTAGTTTCAGGAGGAAAACATTGCAGATGCTGGAGATCTGAAACAAAAACAGAAAGTACCAGAAGCACTCAGCAGGTCAAGGAACTTTTGTGGAGAGAGAAACAGAGTTAGCTTTTCAGATCAATGACCCTTTGTCAGACCTGAAGTGTTGTCTCTGTTTCTTTCTACATGGACACTACCTGACCTGCTGAGTGCTTCCGGCATTTCCTGTTTGGTTTCAGCCTACTAGTTCTCAGATAGGATGTCACTGGAAAGGCCAGCACTATTGCTCACCCCCATATGTCTTGCTTAGCATAGCGAAGTGATTTCTAGGCCTTCAGGGGAAGGTTCTTTAAGGATTCTTTCCCTGAAGGCCATAAATAAATCAGTTGTGTTTTAAAACATAGAAGAGCTTGATGATCATTAATAAGTGTTTTCGTATTCAGATTTAATTAGTTTTTAAAAACTAACTTAAATTCATGTTGAGATCTGAACTCATTCTCTGAAATATTAGCTTAGTAACACAACCACTATGCTACAATACTCCCCATATTTGAATGTAGATTCATTTATCTGGGATAAGATTTTAAATTTACAAATAGATGGCTGCCAGCTTGTTATGTGTACAAAGAATATGATTTATTAACAACTTTGTTCCATAAAGATTAACCATACATGAAATTACTTCCTTTTGGCAAAAGTATTACCTCTTGTACAACAATATAGTATTCTTTAGGTGGTCTGAGGGAAAACAATTGTGCTGCATATTTTCAAATAGCACATACAAATCTACACAAATCACTCACAATGACCCAGATGCACTGCTAAAAATTCCATATAATCCATTCTGAAAAATGAAACCAAAATATTCTCATTCAATGTAATTCTGCTATTAGGCAACCTACTACTGCAGGGATTACTTGTTGTTGAAATCTCACTTTAGAGATGTATGTATTATCTTCAGAACAGTGATACCACTTTTTCTAGGTACATACTCTTAATCTGTGATCACAGGCAGCACAGTGCAGCGAGTAGAGCTGCTGCCTCACAGCTCCAGTGATCTGGGTTCAATCTTAACCTCCAGTGGTGTCTGTGTGACTGTGAGGGCTTTCTCTCTCATGTCAAAGATATGCAGTTTGGTAGGCTAATTGGCCACTGTTACATGGCCCTAGTGAATGGTAGAATCAAGGGTAGGTGATGGGAAAAGTGGGGAGTGAAAAACAGGGATTAATGTAAAACGTGTGTCAAGGGTGTTTATGGGTTGGTGAGCACCCAGTGGACTGAAGGGCCTGTTTTCATGGTGTATGACATTATGATGTAAAAGTGAAATCATTGTGGTTCCTCTATATGAATTGCTGGTGTTTTTAAGTTTCATCCTCATTGACAATAGAACTAAAGATTGCAGTGCCACTTCAACATATGGTGCTGTTTTTCACTTGTATTCCCTTACATTTATGAAAACACCTTACTGCTACCTCATTCCAGAGCCACACTGCCCAACTGAAAAGATGGCCAACTGACTGCGTTAAGTGTCTGCAGATGTCAATCACCCACAAAAAAAACAAGTCTCTGCAGGGGAATGTTTGCTGTATGGGGATCACTGAAAAATAGCAAGCACCTATTAGATTAACACCCAAGAAGCAGCTTCAATCTCTTTTTTAATGAACCCATGCCCAAACTCAAAAAGGTTATTGCCCTTGTAGTTTGTCTGGAAAAAATGAACATTATTTCATTACCAGAATTCTAGCAGAGAATGATGGACAGAACTAGCATTGATTCTCCTCACATGGGAATGGGAAACAGTCAGTCAGAAATTTCAAATCTCAAACACTGCTTCAAAACAACCAGAATCAAGGTCACTCCACACTCCCTTTCCATTTCAACCAAGCTGTAATTTTCTTTTGATCTTTCTCACAGATGCATTTAAAATTGATTTGCATTCCATCAGGAATTCTCCTCTGAAATCTGGCCTTACTAAATTATGGTAATGCTTCACGATGATCATTTGATTATTTCGTAAAAGGGATGGACTGAAATTGAATTGCTCCATCTTGATTTCCTGGATGGAGGGAAATCCAGTGTATGGATTTCAATTCAACTCGTACTGACAGCTTCCAGTTTCCCTCCCTCTCCTGAGGTAAGGATTGAAACTGGGGTGTACCATTAATCTCTGTAGCCCAAGGATAAGCAAAGGGAAAAAAAAACTTGTTTCCTGCTCAGGTTTGCCAGTTGGTTGACAACAACTTGTATCTAACACAGTAAAACCACTTGAGCACTGGGAGCTATCTGTGGGGAACAAAGGGAGAGGACAGGACCTGACCTGATGCATTCTGTGACTGAATAGTATTGCTAGCAGTTGTAGTCGCAGATCATTAATGACAAGCACTTGGTTAAAAGGTCCCTGCACATGGAATAATAACTGGGCACAAATCATTGGCTTCAAAAAAGGAAGAAAAATGTCAGCACAATGGCTGAAATACCATGAGCCACTCACACTTTTTGCAAAAATATAATTATGTCTCTTCGCATAGCAAAAATGCAAGAGAGTTTTTGCCGTACCTGTTAAATTCTTAATTAACTGTGCATTCCTAAATGTTGTTTCTGCATTCCAGGTGACCTAATCCATAGGCTGGGCTCCAAATCCCAGAGGCTCAGAAGTGAAATTCAGCATTCACCGGTGTTTTACTAATGCAGACAATTTAGGCACTTAGTCCCGGCAACCTTAGTGGCTGAAGGCTTCCACTTCCGCCGTATTGGTAGAAGTGAATCCGTAGTGATTCATTTATACAAAGCAAAATTGTTAGTGGAAGACAAAACAAGGTTTGCGACATAATGCAAAGTCAACTCCATGGTCCTCCTCAACTCCCTCCTCCCAGTGGCAGAATCACAGTGAGGATTCCATCTACGTGGGGGTACAGCTCACATGTTCTTCACCGCATGACAGCTGCAAGACAAAGGCCAGGAAAGCAATACCAACCACAAAGCAGAGCTTTCTTCAAACTCAACTCTATCATGAGGGAGGGTCTGTGGACATCCTCTTCAAACCTAGTTCCCTGAGAAATTCATCTCCCTCTTATGTTTGCAAGTCATGAAACTAACCAATGGGTCTACAATGGAACCAATCTCAGTGAAGCCCAATGTCAAGCAAGGCTGTGTCACTGCCCCAACATTTTTCTGGAACTGCCTTGTTGCAATGTTGGAGCTCACCTCCAACAAACATCCCATGGGATTGGAGATAATAGGAAACTGGTTAACTTACAATGACCACAGTCCAGAATTGAGGTTACCCGAACCTCAGTGGCCAAGCTGCGATACTCAGATGATGCTTGAGTTTGTACATGCTTGGAGGCTGAGTTCCAAGATATCATAGACTCATTCATCAAACCATATGAAAGGCAGAGCCTCACTTTCAACATCAGCAAGACAATGTCTTTTCCCTCCTTTATGTTTCTGAGACCTGGACTAACTACAGCAGGCATCTCAAGGCTCTGGGAAAAATCTCACCAATGCTGTTTCCAAAAGAATCCTCCAGATTCACTGGAATGGATAATTGAACCAACATAAGTGTCCCCTCCCAGACCAATACCTCCAGCGATGACGCTCTAGTTACTTTCAGTTTCCTACATTGGGCTGGCCACATCGTCCACATGCCCAGCATCAGACTATACAGACACTTTATTCTGAGTTCTGTCATGGGAGGTGATTACAGGCAGATAGAGTAAAAGATTCAAGCATGTGCTCAAAGCTTCCTTGAAGAACACAGAACAGTACAGCACAGGAACAGGCCCTTTGGTCCACCGTGTCTGCATTAACTATGATGCCGATCTAACTAATCCCATCTGCCTGTACATGGTCTTAATCCCTCTATTCCCTGCCTGTCCAATGTGTCTGTCTAAATATCTTTTAAATGTTGCTATTGTATCTGCTTCTACCAAATCCTGATTAGACAATAAACCAAGAAATTGCAACAGCCCCACAGCCTCCTGGGGAGCTCTGGCCTATGACCACTCAAAGTGGAGAAGGATAGTATTGAGAACCTTCAGGCCATTCATTGGAAACACACAGAACCCCCGTGTAAGTGACGGAAGGAGTGCGCCACCTCACGAACTACCCACCCACTGCCCCATCAATCACAGACTGGTGGGTGATAGGTGGAAACAGATAAAGAAGCAAAAATATGTAGACGGGACTGGGTGGGCGAAGGACAGGTGGGAGAAGTTGAGAGACAGAGGCAGGTGGCTGATAGCTGGAAACAAATAAGGAAAAACAAAATCAAGTAGATGGGGCCAGGTGGGAGGGAAGGGAGCGGAAAGGTAAAGGCTGGGGCTGGATGGTGATAAATGGAAGCAGATAAGGGAGGGACGATGAGCAGATGGAACCTACTAGGGGAGGGGGGAAACTTCAACAATACTGGGAAAGGCAGGGTCTGCTGGGCAATAGGTGGAAAATAAATATGGTTGAGTGAACCTAGGTGACCAGAAGTGGGAAAGGAACACTGGGAGTGTGGGTTATCTAAAATTGGAAAATTCAATGTTCAGGTTTCAGGCTACCTAAGTGGAACTTAAGGTGTAGTTCTTCCAGTTTGTGTTGGCCTCACTGTGGCAGTGGCCTCTGTCTCTACCTTTATGCTCCCTTCCCCCCACAACCACCCACCGCGCCCCCCCCCCCCCCCCCCCCCCAGGCCCTAGCTGCTTGATTTTGTTTTTCCTTATTCATTTCCAGCTATCACCCACCTGCCTCTGTCTCTCAACTCTCCCCTCCTCTCCAGGCTCCACCTGCCCATCATCCCCCCCACATCACCTGGTTCCACCTATCATCTACTAGTTCCTATCTCACCCCTCCCCCTCACCTCTTTATACTGGCTGTCTTCCCTCTACACTCCCAGTCCTGATGCAGGGTCTTAACCTGAAAGGTCAACTATCCTTTCACCTCCTCAGATGCTGCTTGACCCGCTGAGTTCCTCCAGCAGTTTGTCTTTTGCTCCATATGCCCCAACGCACTGGCAATTACAATCAAGCTGTCAGTCAGAGCCCTGGTTTAAGTATGGACTGTTTGTGCCTCTCTCTCTTTTGGATGAGACAATAAACTAAAATTAGTCCACTTCTGAGGTGGAAGCAAAAAATTCCATAGCACAATGCCTCAACAATATTAACAAAACAGATTATCCAGTCATTAATCTCATAATTTTTTGCGTGAGCTTGTTGGCCTCTGCAGTTCCTTTATTACAATATTATTATACTCCAACAATACATCCATGGCTATAATGTGCTCTGCGATACCTTGATCTGCGACACAAATTAAAGTTTTTTTTACCCTCTGTTACCAGAGACATGCAGAAGTTCTACCAAACTGAGGCCAATCTTTTTCTGCTCTTGCCTGATAGCTCAAGAAGAAAGCAAATGATTGACTGGGCAAACAATGAACTTTGTACTGGGGGCTAATTGAGGAAGCTGCAGTATGGTATTATCACCAGGTTGTGAGAATAATTTCATCTCCAAAGGACAGAAAACCGTCTATTCATTGGTTATGTAATGCAGCTTAGGTTGATTTATACTTCAAATTGTCCCAGTTGCAAATGGAAAAGTATCTTGTTTATAAACAATGCTGTTCCTAGATATCATATTTGAGATCAAGAGTAAACGACGTGGTAATTGTGGATATGAATTGCACTTTATATTCCAGTTCATTGGCTCTGTCAGCTAGCCCTGAGGTCAGATTTTTATTGTCTAAATTTATCTACAGTATGTATAAATTTTCATCAGTCTTTGATTAATTGTTTCTCTGAATTATATGATGCATATAGTAACATACAAATATTTGTCCGGGTTGATATTAATTTGTCTTCTATTTGGAGTGTTGTATGCAGTGGCAATGGATCGCGGGAAGGATATACTGACCTTGGCAGGAAGCAATTCAGATGTACCAGTTTGAGATGGAGTTCAAGGGGTTAAATTAGAATGATAGTTTGTATAGATTTAGACCATCTCCCTTGAGCATAGAATATTAAGGATTGGACTAATTAGTTGCTTAGTGTGATCAAAATAATTAATAGACAAATTATTTTGTTTGGAAAAGGAATCCAGAAGAGGGAGTAAACAAAAACACAGCTAGGCTAAGTAGCACTAGCTCAGGAAACTTCTTCAAGGTGAGGATGTTGGAAATCCAGAACTTCTCTAAAACTGGAACAACTGAAAATTTCAGATATGAGATTGATGGATTTTTGGTTGGTAACAGCATTAATTGAGATGGTACCAAGATGGGTATTTAGAGTTAAGATGGAGAACAGCCATGACCTCAAAGTTTGAGGAGTTGAATAGCTTACTCCTGTTTGTATATTCCATTAGCTCTAAAAAAAATGAAGGCTCTATCATTGAGGTCCATCACTGAAAATGCTAAAGGAATTTCATGCAAGAGCATCAAGCATTTATATGACAGTACTTGTATTGTGCAAGTGGATAGAAAGTAAACTCTTAGGAGTGAAAGCTTAACATTACAAATTTTTAATCCCACATACAATGAACAGGGAAGACTGTAGCTTGAGTGCAAAATCTTCCATTACAGAATTTTAGGAGATGATCAAAAAGTCAAAAATGATCAAGAAAGGTTCATTTTACAATCAGCCCATTCTTGCAGATCTCCAGTCTGACATTTACTGAAGGGAAGCTATAATTCTTTGTAAATGTCCTTGTATAATGTCAAAGCTTCATTCCTGTGGTTCCACTGCTCTCATTTATTTATAAGTTATTTCTTTCCAACAACTCAATGAATTGGACAGGGATGGTTGGGATGACTTGGTGGTGATGGGGGAGGGGTGGACTTGGGTGTTGGGGGATGTGGTTAGTTTGTCAGTGATAGTGGAAATCCATGAACCATAGTTCTGATGCTGAGTCTTAAAGGTTTGATTGGGATAAGCTGCTGAGAAGCCTTCAAATTTGTAACCCATCAAAAACTGCTGCATCTCAGCAATATGGTCTGTCTTTCTATGTGAAACACTGTGCATCTCATGCATTATACATTAAACTTATTTTTAAACATGGTGACATATTGTGATGGTAGGTTTTGATTGCAGGAAAATGTTTTTCCTTTCCCATTAATTTGGCATCCCAGATGATGCAGTCTCTGTTGAAAACAGAGGGTCTGGTATTGTAGGAGTAATTATTTTACAGTTCTTTTGCTGTAGATGGACAAAAAATATACATTCAATCAAGTGCTCTCTCCTGCTTTGTGTGCCTTGGGGAATATAAAAGAAAATAAATACAGCAGGAGGAAAGGGGTTCTCCACAACTAGCCTTCAAAATTTACAAGTTTAACCTTGAGGCTTTATCCACATCAGTTTTCATGTCAACACAAATGTTCTGGCTTTAAACCATTTTAGATAAATCAATTCTCTTTGTCACAGCCAGAAGCACATAAAGGCCACCCTGAAGTCATCTTAGTGTTTGTTACTGTTTTACATAAGCTACAGTCAAACAGAGCTAATTGCAGATTGATCAGGATGCTTTTCATTATAATTTTTTATACAGTGTTAGCATTTTGTAACATTTGTGAGGTACTGTCATATCGATTTCTGTACCAAAATGGGGTTTCTATACTGTTTATCAGCAAAGTATAAGCAAGGTTCTGGAGGGATCTCATTTGTTTTCTGTGTGCATTGTGATGAAATTTACTGTGGCTGAATACACAAAGTCTGCATCTTGGTCCCTTTTCCTGAGGATATAACAAAGGAACATAAATGTGAAATGGTAATGGACAGACGATTCAAGTTTAGCTTTAGGATACAAAAGCCAGTGGATTATGCTGTATAATGGCTAAAAGTCTGAGTATGGCTACATGAGATATCTGTTTGACTACTGTGTTGCAATTCTCCCATTTTCAGCTCCCATGTTCCAAGATGGTTGTGACAAGGGATTTTTACTGGACTGGGCAAGCTTTAACCATATCTACTGCAGGATGATGCTAAGTGGTCCATCTGATTTTATTTTTATGCTGTGGTTTATATATCTGAGTGGCAAAAGGCAGACGGGGTATCACTAGTTAACAGTAAATCACACTGCTGAGAGTCTTGAGTCAAATTATAATCTGCTAGATTCATGCTCACCATTGACGATACAAGTCTCTCCAGTTTAACACAGGCGTTTGGTTCATAACGATTCCTTTGTATTGTGAAAATTTGTATTGTGGGAGGTACAGTTAAACCCTTAACTTTTGTGGGAGATATCCATTGCTGTGGATGGTAAGAAAGGAAGTCAGATGCTTGTCAATCTCCTCCCAGTAAGGATGCAGTAAACTAAAAGTAAACTGGGCTTGTTTTCATAAACTGAGGCTTAGAAGTCATTCATCCAATTGCCATTGTTGCCAGGTGGAAGAGCACAGGTGCTCAGGAGAGTTTTTTTTCTATTTTAAATAGCTTGTTTATATCTCAGAGTCCTTCCTATTAACCCGATCAAAACAACCGTTAGATGTTCCTGACTTTCACAGACTGAAGGGCAGTGTCCAAATGTGTTCCCTACCCTTTGTTGCAGTAAGTGAAACCTTTGATAGGTTACAAATTAAATACAACCCTTTGTTGGAGCAAAGATTCGCTAAGTGAATGATTGCTAATTGGGGGAGACCTGTACTTGCTTTATATGTCAGATTATTTAATTAACAGAATTTAAATTCCCCAGCTGCCAGGATGGGATTTAAACTAAGTCCCTGATCATTAATTCAGGCCTCTGATTTACTCATCCAGTAGCATAACTATTATGCTAACATGTCATTCCTATGTGTTTGATAAGAGTCTATATGCCTGCTCATAAAGTTTCAGTGAATTGCAATTTTGCACTCTTTTTTGTATTGCTCTGACAGATTTCAAATTATTATTAAGGTAACTGAGAGTCCAGTCTTGAAACTTTTATAGACTGAGCATAAGATTCATGAGATTGAGAAACAGCAGGAAAAGAGAGAATTCTGTTCATGTAATCATTTACTGCATACAAACAGATGCTATATGGGAGGTTAGAAACTAAACCCTAACTAGGATTAAGAACAGAAAGCTAGTGAGCACACTGGAGTGTCATCTTGGGTTATCTGTCAACAGTTTTGTCTCTGGGTCAGAAGGCTGCAGTTCAAGTATGGCTCTAGGATATGAGTATCCATAATCAAGGCTGACACCTCAATGTGCTATAGGATTACTGTTCTCTGGATCTTTTCTTCTTGTTGCAGTGGATATTAAAGGTTATAACAGGAAGATAATAGACAAAAAAGAAAGTAAGTGAGTTGAATCATCATCAGAGTGATTTAGTGATGTGACTATACAAACACATACATTATTTATACTATGTATTACTCTCTCCTCCTTAAAGTGGTGGTTACTATTTAAACAGAAATATCCTTTGCTGTGTTTGCTATTTTTTTGACATTACTCTCTCAAATGGCATACACAGTTATCCACACAGTGATATTAGAATCATCAGAGACGCAGAATTTTAAAAGCTGAATTGGTCGTCTGTCAACCGGGGAGAACAGGTTATTTGAGAAATAGAGACTTTTATCATTTATTAGCATTTATTTCTTCATCAGACTGCTTGTTTTTGATGCAATTAAATTTAAATGTTTTTCTTTTAAATAACTGATTCATTAAAACATTCCTTGGATTTGCTGTGAACTATTTGAACTCATAACATTTGGTAATTTTTGTTCAACAGATAGTGGAGGCAAAATTCCTCCTTAATAGATAGCTGAGCATTGAACTCTGCTTTCAAAGTTTGCTTCCATTGAATTTTAGCAAATCTAACTTCAGAAATTTGTAGCTGCTACTAAATGGTGGTGCCAGTTGAAGACATATTATAGACGAGCTTCTTGATGAAGTTTTATTTTTAAAAAATCTATTATCTAACGTAGTTTTCTAGACTCTGTGCCACAAGAAATTGATCCTTTAAATGCAAACTGAAAATTCCTGGCTACAACTGTAATAATAATTGATCTCACTAGTCTGAATTTTCTTTGCTGCATTTGGCTATCTCCTTTCACTCTAGGCCAGGATCAGTTTGAAAAAAAAAACTTTATGTCATAAGGAATTGGTGAAACAAATTTATAGACTATAACAACTGAGATTCATGGCCTAGAATTGCCTGGTATGTCCATTATGCTTGTGCATTTTGACAATGGTTGGATCATCATGATGTGAATTTTCAACAGCAACCTTTGTCCAAGTTGACACCATCCACTTGCAAAACCCACTCACACCCCATTCCTTCCCCACCCCCCCGCCCACCCCCAAACATAATTTCCGAGAAAAGGGAATAGAACACAGAAAAATGCAGGGTCAATGAGGGAGAAAATATTCAGATAAATTTCTCTCTGATTTCCTTAGCTGATCGAATTGAGTCCAAATGCCACACTGCACAATTGTCTGTTCACACCTTGGAGCAATTGTGAGGATAATTTTCTCTCTTCACTGCCATAACTATGTTTGTGAACTCAGGAGGTGCATGGACATCAAACCAATTGGCATCTGTTGATGTTGTTATTTAAGTAACTATAAATGAATGCTACCTAATTTAAAAAAAAATTATTGTAGAAATAAAACAATCCCATGTACAATAATGCAACCATCCTTGGAGATCTTCCTTATGTTAAATTATTGGTCCAAAATAGCTGGACAGTTTGTCCAATCATTTGCTGATTAACAGAGAAAACCGACATTAACAGATAAGAGAATATGCAAATGAGATTTTTTAGTGCAATGATGAAAAAAAAGGATAAATTCAACAAGGAACATGAAATTAAATGGCAAATTGAGTCTTATGAGAGCCTTAAAATGGAAAATTTCAATGCCAGTAGAACTGTTATAACTGATGGACAGTGAGGGGAGAAGCCGGCATTCATCCTGGACACCTCGGTTTTATTTGTAGCATTGAGTCAGGATGGGTGTGGCACATTTTAATCTGGATAGCTGGCTCTGACTTCATTCTGTTAAACTAAAGCAGCACATTAGATTTATAAGGAGCAGCTCCTTATGGCATTTTGGTCATTGGTTTGGGGGTATATATGGCGGTGCTGGGGTGATGGGAGAGGAGGGGGTAAGTTGGGAATTGGTAATTAAGAATTCGGGTCTAAAATCAGCAATTTTGCTTGATAAAACATTAGACACACTTATGCTTTAGATAGCTATTACAAGTTGAAATGTTTGATTCAAATTTAGCAGATATTATTTATAGACTATGAACAAATATTTTAAGAAGATTTAAGAGATGCTGGATTTGTTGAGGCTCGATGTGAATATTTCTAAAATTATATTATGTGCTATTTTTAGAAATCAGCAAAGGATGAATAAAATATGATAAAAAAGATAGAGTGCAAGAGTAAACTCACAAATAGTATACAAGCAGAAAGTAAGATATAAAAAGGAAGAGCATAGCTGAAGTGAACACTGGTAGAGGACAAGAATAGGGTATTAACTTTGAGAAACAGAGAAATGGCAGAAATTCTAACTCAGTATTTTGGATATGATTTCATGGTAGATGACACTAAAAAGATTCCAATGGTAATAGATAATCAAGGGGCCAAAGGGAGGGAGGGAGGGAGGAACCCAAAAGAAAATTTATTACTATAGAAAAAAAGATGAGGCAAATTGATTGGACTAAAAGCTGAAAAGGCCCCTTGAACATGATGGTCTACATCCTAGATTACAAAAGTAAGTGGTTGTAGAGATAGTGGATGCATTGATTGTAATCTATTAAAATTCTCTGTATTCTGGACAGGTCTGAGAGGTATTAAAAAGTGCAAATGCAATGGCACTACTTAAGAAGGAAGACAGAAAGCAGGAATTTATCAGAAAGTTAGCTTAACATCTGTCATTGGGAAAATGCTGGAATTGATTGCTAAGGAGGCAACAGCAGGAAATTTATAAAATGATATGGCAATTAAGCGGAGTCAACTTGAATTTCTGAAAGGGAAATCACATTTGAAAAATTTGCTAGAGTTCTTTAAGGGTGTAGCAAACAAACTACTGGGGAACCAGTAGATGAAGCATATTTGGATTTCCAGAAACATTCAATAAAAAATATTGCATAAGATAACAATGCCTGAGGTTGAGGATAATATATTGGCATGGATACTAGAATGGCTAACTAACAGAATAGGAGGTCCGGATTAATAGTTCATTTTTAGATTAGTGACCAGCTGTAAGGATTGCTTTATACCTCATGATTCCTACATTCCTGCACCCCCACCACCCCCGTTCTGATTCATATCCTTCTATTTACTCCATCTTCTCCAGACAGATCAGCAGGAATGAACAAGCCTTTACAATCCTTTGTGGGCTGGCACCGCGATTGCTTCTGCCATTCAGTCTCTTTGTCTCCAGTGCATTACATACATTCACTTTGTTCTCTCTTCTGCACAACTTAAAAACATTGTTAATTGTTAATTCACAATAATAATGTTAATTGTTTCTCTGTCTTGCTTCACCTGCTGAGTATTTCAGCATTTTTTGCTTTATTGCAGATTTCCAGCATCTGCAGTTTCATGCTCAGTAGGTCACATTTATTGTCAGTCTTCTTTGCAAACTATTATAGGATATTTTTACTTAGAAATAGCATGCTTCAGAATCTAGAAGCAACAACCTGGCATGTGATTGAGTAGGGTGGCAGTTTCATTTCACTATTATGCAAACTAGCAATTTACATGGTCAACTACCAGATTACGCAAATTCAACTTCACAACTTCCCATTGTAAGATGAACTTATTACTTTTGGTTGTCCAATTCTATAACATTAATATATGTGGCTACAGGTTTTCTTGCCTGCCAAGAGGTACAGCTACATACTGAGTGATAGTCATTGATCACTCTTCCCTAAAAGCACCCCAACTACCAGGTTAGTAGTTAATCATTTCCTGTTGAACATTACTAGATTCAAAATAGCCATTCACTTATTGGTTCCTCAACATACTTAGCAAGAAAACCATCTCTTATACACTTCATGACTTCCTTGCTCCACTATTACTGCCATTTTGGTTTCTATAGACTACATTGAGATTAAAATTCTCCTATATTTATTGTATTACCCTTGTTACACATGCGTCCATGTGTACTGATTCTACTTTCTGATTTTCTGAGCTATGATCCTCACTCCCCACTGCCTTTATCCAAGTCTTTGTTATCGGAGCTACTCCTCCTTTTCCATTCTGCCTATTTCCTCTAAAAAATCAATCATTCTGCAATATTTCATTTTCATTTGTTCACTTTACAACCTACATTTGTAATAGCTGTTAAATTTTACTCATTCATTTCACTCATTTATTTCCACTTATGCCATTAATTATCCATCTTAATAAGAATGCTGCATGCATTCAGATAAAAATAAACAACGACACCTCATATTCCACCTGGGTAGTCTACAACCCAAAGGTACGAACACTGAATTTTTCAATTTCAGGTAATCTGCACACTCTTGTGTTCCTTTCTCTCTCCCCTTCTGATCCACCCAGGTTCTTTCACCTGCTTTTTGCCAAACTATCACCCATCCCTAACCCCACCAGACCTCACCACCCAGTTTTGTTCCCCTCCCCCACCTAGTTCCATCTGAATATCACCCGACTTAACCTATGAGTGTCTTATCCCCTACCTAACTGGTTCCATCTGCCCAACATCCACTTATCACCTCCCTTCCTTATCAGATTCCAGCATCTGCAGCCTCGTGTCTCCTCTCATCACCTTCCAGCCTCTGTCTCTACTTCCATGCTCTCCTCCCCCCACCTGGCTCCATCTGCCCCTTTTATTCTCTCCCCTTATCTGTCTCTACCTATCACCCACGAGCCGCTGTCTCCCAGCTCCACCCCAGCTTCTCTCCCACCTGGTTGCATCTGCCAATCATCTCCCGCCTCATCTGGTTGCACCTATTATCTGCCAGACCCTGCCTCAACCCTTTCTGTCACCTCTTTATACTGGCTATCTCCCCTCTATTCCTTCAGTCCTGATGCTGGGCCCAAAACGTTGACCATCCCTCTGCCTCCACTGAGGATTTGCTTTTTGATGTGAAAAGCAAATCCAAAAAATCCTCATACAAGGCTTGAAAGAACAAGGCGGTGATGGATCTTTTCAAAGTACTGATATGTTGAAGGTTAGCACTGACTGACTTAAGTGTTTCAAAAACTGTACAATCCTACATTATTTTCATGTCTTGGGTCACACAGCAAGAGCAGACATTGTAACTGCAGGAAATGTACCCAAGGAGCTGAAATGAATCATAGAATATACAATATTACAGCACAGTACAGGCCCTTCAGGCCAAGAGGATGTGCAGACATTTTATCCCGCTCTAAGATCTATCTAACCCTTCCCTCCCACCTAGCCCTCCATTTTTCTATCATTCATGTGGCAATCTAGGAGTCTCTTAAATTGTGGAAAGTAGTTACTCTCTTAACAAGTGTTTAAGATGGATGAGACTGGTTCCTTTTGGAAGTAGGTGTGATCATGCATATTCATCTCAAGGGAAAAGAAAACTGCTTCAAGTTTCAAGACAGATGTAGATCGCCTAACTCTACAACTTGGAAGCAATGTCAACGGTGATTGTAAACTACTCTCTCTTTGTCTACCACTGAGAGAATCTAAGGGGCTTATTAGGATATTTGAAGATCATTCTTCCATGGGTGCTGCAATCTAATAAATATGCCTGGATGATGTCCCTGTATCACCAAGGTTACATCATGTCATTTCCCTCCTTCATTGAACAATATTGTAAGAATAACGGGAAAACAGAGCCTTACTCTGCATCAGCAATGCCTGTGTATCTCTGACAACTGAGAACATCTAGAAAGTGTTTCTCACCCTAACACCACATCACTGTTACAAGCCATAGACTTGGGTTCTTTTTTTATCTTCATAGCTGACTACCTGTGGCATGTAATAAGACATGTCATTTTGGAGTCTAATGGGAGTGATAAATGTGCTGTTCAGAAAATGTAGAAGAGGTATATTATGAAGATAGCCACTGACCACATCAATGTCTCTTGGGATGATGTAACCCATGGAACAACAAATGGTACATGGGGAAAACTATGGCAAGCGTGTGTGTATAACTCCCGTGGATTTGTAAATCTCGGAAAAAACATTGTCAGGTGAGGCTGGGTTTGATGAAGTAGAATGATATGGAAGAGTTATTGATGTCTCATGGTGAAGAGCTCATGAACGTTAGAACTTCAGCACAATGGTCCTAAAAGGAACCACTGACATGGCACCACTACCAAAGCAGTTTGCTATAGGAAGGTCTTTGAAGGTGTTCTACATCAAGAAGTGATTGCCAGCTTCAATGATGACAATCTCAAAATGAATTGCAGCAATAGATGTAGTGGTACAATGTAGTGTTTTACTTTATGGAAGTGTGGAAAAGGGAGATTCCCATCAACACCTTATCTCAGCCTCATTCATCATCCATTCAGGACGCTGACCAATGATATCACAAACATCCTTATGTTCGGATCACCATCACCACTATCATCTGAACATCAGTGACAACTCTGCTTCCTTCACTGCCATTCTGATATCCAAATTCACTACTACCCTTACATACGAGGGTACAAATTAGCTGTAGGAGTTGATCATTTGGCCTCTCCAGACTGATCCACCATTCCATCAGATCATGGCTGATAAGTGTACAGCTTCAACTCTGCATTCCAGCCTATATACAGCAACATTTCATTCCCTTGCTTACTGACAATCTGCCTCAATGAAGATTTGGCTTCCACTGGCGTTTGAAGAAGACTTCCAAAGATTCATTACCCTCAGAGAAAAAAAACTGTTTCAATCTCTATTGTAAATGGACAAGCCCTTACTTGATACAGTGACTCCCTAGTTTTAGATTGTCCCACAAGACAAAATATTTTTTTCACATCCACTGTGGCAAGACCCCTCAGGATCTTGTACAGTTAACTTAATGAGAGGATACGTTATACATCTTTTTAATTGTCTTAATTTAAGATTTAATTTTTAATAAAATGATACTTTTTAATTTCAGATACTTGTATGAATGTACTTAGAAGTGTTTAGGTTTTATTAATCAGAGCTTTTATACTGAAATTATTAGGAAAAGCATTTATAATTTGTACATTTTTGATTGACAATTTACTTTCCAGAACAGCAACTCTTTCATAAATCAAGAAATACCTGCTCATTAATGCAACTGAAGACTACAGTGACCTCAGCACAAGAATGTGTTACATTGGTCTTTATCATATTTTGTCCCTTCTTTTTCCTCTGAACCCTTTTTATATTATTGTTTAGATGTTCTTTGACTACTTTGTTCTTAAAAAAAATTGCAGTAATAGATTTCATCACATTAGATTAAATAGTGAGTCTCCTTTATTGGGTCCTTTAAACATTGGGTTAGAAAGGTCTCCCATACACATTGTAGGAATTCCATCCATTTATCCCATTTACCTTTTCCTTATGGCCAATTAACTTGCACTGTTGAAATCCTTGTTTCCTTAAATTGCTTGCATATTTCTTCTTTCACCTCACTGCCAGGGTTAGAGGTGGTCTGTAGACTGCCCCAATTACTGTGATTGTCTTTCATCTCTTTCCACGTCAATTCTATTTTTGTCTTAATGTTAGCTACATCACCTCGTTTTACTATTATAATGTTATTCCAATCTTATCTCCCCAGTTACCCTCTCTATTTTTCCTAAACATTATATATGCTGTAATGTTCAGTTCCTAGATCTGATTTTCCTGTAGCTGTCTTGAGAGTGCCTATGATATGGTTCTTATCAAAATACTTCTGGCTCCAGTTCCCCTTTTATTACCTTTGCTGTACAATTTATCTCATTTTTAACAGCAGGTTCCTTTGCATCCGACTCTAATGGATTTTATTCTCCCCACACCTCCCCACAGGTAGGTGAAAAGTCAGGATAATTTGCTGAACAATAGAAGTACAACAAACCAGGATGTTAGGATATAAGATGTTAGGATAGAGGAAGAGGTATATAGAAACAAGTCCAAGATAGTGTGCAGTGAGGATGGTAAGAAGGACAGGCAGGTGAAAAGTCAGGATAATTTGCTGAACAATAGAAGTACAACACAATCAGTAGCAGATACCAGCCTAAATGTACTATATTTAAATGCACGTAGCATTAGGAATAAAGTGGATGACCTAGTGGCACAACTACAGATTAATAAATACGACATTGTGGCAATCACCGAGTCATGGCTTTATGATGGATGTGATTGGGAACTAAATGTCCACCAGGGGTACACAGTGTATAGGAAGGACAGGCGGGTAGGCAGAGGAGGTGGTGTGGCCCTGATGGTTGGTAATGATATAAAATCAATAGAAAGGAAGGACATTGGGTCAGAAGAAGTGGAATCCTTATGGGTGGAGCTAACAAATAGCAAGGGTAAAAGGACAATAGTAGCAGTTATATATAGGCCCCCTAATAGCAGTCAGGATGTGGACTATAAGTTGCAGTTAGAAATAGAAAAAGCGTGTCAGAGTGACAACGTTAAGATAATTATGGGGGATTTTAACATGAAGGTGGACTGGGAAATCCAGCAATGCAGTGGATCTCAGGAGAGTGAGTTTGTGGAATGTCTATGGGACGGCTTTTTGGAGCAACTTGTTGATGAGCCCACCAGGGGATTGGCTGTTTTGGATTGGGTGCTGTGTAACGATCTGGAGGTGATTAGAGAACTAAAGGTAAAGGAACCATTAAGAACTAGTGATCACAATACAATTGAGTTCAGTTTCAAATTTGAGAAGGAGAAGCTGATAACTGGTGTATCGATATTTCAGTTGAACAAAGGAAATTACAGTGGCATGAGAGAGGAGCTGGCCCAAATTGATTGGAGGAGTAAGCTAGCTGGAGGGATGGCAGAGCAGAAATGGATAGAATTTCTACAAGAAATAAGGAAAATGCAGGATAGATATATTCCAAGAAAAAAGGTTTTGAATGGAAAAAAGGCACAAATGTGGATAACGAGAGAGGTTAAGGCTAAAATCAAAAAAGGGAGGGCATACAAGGAAGCAAGAATTAGTGTGAAAACAGAAGACTGGGAAACTTTTAAAAACCTGCAGAAAGAAACTAAGAAGGTCATTAGGAAAGAAAAGATGAATTATGAAAGGAAGTTGGCAGATAACATTCAAAAAGATACTAGGAGTTTTTTTAAATATATGAAGAGTAAAAGAGAGACACGGGTTGATATAGGACCAATCGATAACGGTGCGGGAGAGATTATAATGGATGATAAAGAGATGGCAGAGGAACTAAATGAGTATTTTGCATCGGTCTTCACTGTGGAGGACATCAGCAATGTACCGGATAGTCAGGGGTCTCAAGGAATGGAACTAAGTTCAGTTAAGATTACTAGAAAGAAGGTGCTAGGAAAGCTAAATGGACTAAAGATAGATAAGTCTCCAGGACCGGATGAGGTGCATCCCTGGGTTCTGAAGGAGGTGGCTTTAGAGATTGCAGAAGCACTGGTGATAATTTTCCAGGAATCGATAGACTCCGGCATGGTTCCGGAGGACTGGAGGGTCGCAAATGTAGTTCCGCTGTATAAGAAAGGTGGGAGGCAGCATAAAGGAAATTACAGACCTATTAGTCTGACATTGGTGGTGGGAAAGTTATTAGAATCGATCCTCAAGGATGAGGTTATGGAATACCTAGAGGTGCAAGGCAAGGTAGGTCCAAGCCAGCATGGTTTCGTGGAGGGAAGATCCTGCCTGACCAACCTATTGGAGTTTTTTGAAGAAATCTCAGGTAGGGTGGATAAGGGAGTAGCTGTAGATGTTGTGTATTTAGACTTTCAAAAGGCCTTTGACAAGGTGCCACACAAGAGGCTGATTAATAAGATGAGAGGTCACGGAATTACAGGTAGGATATTGGAATGGGTGGAGCATTGGCTGGTAGGCAGAAAGCAAAGGGTGGGAATAAAAGCATCCTGTTCTAGTTGGCTACCGGTTACTAGTGGTGTTCTGCAAGGGTCGGTGTTGGGGCCGCTTCTTTTTACTTTGTACATTAATGATTTGGATGATAGAGTAAATGGTTTTGTGGCTAAGTTTGCAGACGACACCAAGATAGGTGCAGGAGTAGGGAGCATTGAGGAGACAGGAAGGTTGCAGAGAGACCTAGATAGTTTAGGAGAATGGGCAAGGAAATGGCAGATGAGATTCAATGTTGAGAAATGTGCCGTTGTACACTTTGGAAACAGAAATAAATGGGCAGATTATTATCTAGAAGGAGAGAAAATTCAAAGTACAGAAGTACAAAGGGACTTGGGGGTTCTCGTGCAGGATACCCTAAAGGTTAACCACCAGGTCGGATTGGCAGTAAGGAAAGGGAATGCTATGTTGGCGTTCATTTTGAGAGGTATAGTGTATAAAAGTAGGGAGGTGTTGATGAGGTTCTACGGGGCGCTAGTGAGGCCTCATTTGGAATACTGTGTGCAGTTTTGGGCCCTTATCTTAGGAAGGATGTGCTGATGTTGGAGAGGGTTCAGAGGAGATTTACGAGGATGATTCCCGGAATGAAAGGGCTTACATATGATGAGCGTTTGTCGGCTCTTGGACTGTACTCACTGGAGTACAGAAGAATGAGAGGGGACCTCATAGAAACATTTAGAATGTTGAAAGGAATGGACAGAGTAGATGTGGCCAAGCTGTTTCCCTTGGTGGATGAGTCCAGGACCAGAGGGCACACTCTTAGAATTAGAGGGTACAGGTTTAAAACAGAGTTGAGGAGAAATTTCTTTAGCTGGAGGGTAGTGAATTTATGGAATTCTTTGCCACATACAGCAGTGGAGGCCCGATCATTGGAGGCGTTTAAGGCGGAGATAGATAGTTATCTAATTAGTCAAGGTATCAAGGGATATGGGGATAAGGCCGGAAATTGGGGCTAGAAAGGAATAGTTTTCTTTCTCTCATGGACATTCCCCCATTTCTCACTTCTTTTTTCTTTTTCCCTTTCTTTTCTTTGGAGCAGACTTGATGAGCTGAATGGCCTACTTCTGCTCCCTTGTCTTGTGATCTTGTGATCACTTCCCCATACCCAGACTCTACCACTTATATACAAACCAAGGACAAAATGCAGTGGCTAACTAATCAACCAGCCTGCATGAATGTTGTGGGAGGAACCTGGAGTACTGGGAAGAAACCCATGTGGTTGTGGGGAGAGTGGGCAAACTCCACATTGACACTGGTGGATGTCAGGATCGAACCTGGGTCACTGGACCTGAAGCAGCAGCTCTATTAGCTATGTCAATATGCCACCCCTTTCCGGTTTTATTTGGTTTATTTGTTTTTTTTTGCTATACATTATTGTAATAGCCTTTGATACAATTAAATGGTTTGCCATGCCATTTCAGAGACCAGTTTAGAGGGAACCTCATTGCTATAGGTCTGGAGTAACAAAAATGCCAGCTCTCTTTCCCAAAAGACATTAGTGAACCAGATGCATTTTTATGACAATCTAGCAATCTGTAGAACAGCCATACAACGCTAACCTATGACTGTTAATGGATTTTTATATGGATGCAGTGAGGCACAGAATTAGTGATATTATAATTTGCAAGCATATAACATTACATTCTGGCACTGCTGATCCTGTGTACTACTGAGACATAATATCCAATGTAACCCCACAGCCAAACATGTCTAAGGAAATTATTTGTGGCAGTATGTTAATTTCATGTCACTAATCTGGATTGTGGCAATTAAAATTCACATTAATTATCAAATTTAAATGTGACTGTAGCATTGTATAGGGAATACAAATTCTTTCAATTCCTTACCCTCAATATTCCCAGGAAAATTCTTAATCATTGACGTAGCATCTGTTTTGCACAAACAAGTGAGATACCCTTCATTTGTTTACTTAATGGAATTTCAGAATCAATTGTTTTAATCTGAAATAAAGGAGCAGTAGAGAATACATTGTCTACTACAGATTTCTTTTATTCTGCCAGAACACTGGATGTGGCAGCACCATGTTAACACACTGCTACACAATCTTCAAATACGCCATTTAATTTATTCTAGATTTCACCAGATTTTGCACAATTATTTTTTAAAGTGACAGAGGGTTTTGATGGAAGTCACAGTGTTATTCTAATAAGATTATTCTATGGGTTAAATAGATATTTATTTAGCTTCTAGTTAAAGTACAAACTCACAGATTTTAGAAGCTATGCACAACATCAGAATTTAAGACCTTTAATCAGAAGCTGCATGTAAAGATATAACTACCACAGAATGTATTTTGTAGCATTATATGCCATTGAGGATGGACTGCATATGATAATTCTAAGTTCATTTATACATAAAATATGAAAATATCAAATGATGTATTCAGCATTGAAAAAATATTAACGGTTAATTATTTTGAATTAAGTGACTTTAAATTAAAAGTAGGCCACTTCCATACCATTACAATATTCAAAAATAATTAATTATTTTGGGGAAAACTCAATTTTGAGGAACATTCTTAGCAATGTGGTTTAACATTCAAATTTCCTTTCTTAAATTTTAATTAAACCCATGAGGATATTATGGAGAATATATTAGTATGCTCTATGGTCAATCCTTTGAAATAAGGTATACCGCAGAGTGGAACACTAAGTTATTTTAATTTAGTTTTTAAGAACATAAAGAAGTTTGAATCTACCAGAGCATCCAAATGCTCCTTCCAGAGTTCATGCAGAAATTGCCCACACAATGCCTCTTACACCTTTATATGCCTCAACCCTTTTTTCCCTGTATGGAGTTAACTGTCAAGTGTAACTGTCAAACTTCAGATGTGTAAGGACTGCAGCATATAATCTGTACTAGTCTGCAGCACAATTCTGGGGAAAAAAGAACCCGGGAATAAAAATATACTGGAACATCATAAAAATTCAGCACAGTAAGATACTAATCAATTCATAGTGCTTGTGCTCCAGGGTTACTTATTCCAATCCCATTTCACTGCATCTTCCCAGTGTCTTAACTGTTCCCTAGTGCTGATCTAATTTGGGTTTAATTCTCTAGAATGCTGCGATTAATTCAGGTTCAGTTAGACATTTGCTACAATGCATTCATATTCTGATAAACATTTTATGAACAAGTGCACGACCTTCATGACACTCCAGGCCTTTGATAAGGATCCTACTTCCAAAGATTTCAAAGTCAATCAGTGCTTCTGTATTTCATCAATTGTTCTTCCAAACTTCACTTTTATGCTTTCAGCACTAAATTTAGTTTTTATGCCCCTCTGTTATTAGCCACTGGTGGAGTTCATTGCTCCACTAATAATGTTTAGGTTTGTAAATTTCTCATGAGGACAATAACATCGCAACTTCAGAGTGAGATTACTTGTACCTAGTTCATGTTTCCAATGTTGAATTTTTCAAAGAACAGTCCCATCAATATGCTGTTCGTGTATTATCTTCTTATGTTTGTATTCAACATCCTCATTTGCAAAACAGTCAAATTCATTTTCTCTTTTTATTGGCTATCATACACTTCTTAAATTATGCACTGATAACAAGATTCTCCCAACCAATGACAGTTGTAGCTTTCAGGTATTATTTGCATTTTGTTCCAGAGTTATTAAAATTGAATTGCATTTCCAAGTATCTTCCTACTGTGTGAAAACCACAAGTTCCTGCTCAAAATGCTTCAGTGAGCCCGTGATAAAAATCAGCTGTGATGTGTTCCATGGTGAAACAGCCTTACACCACCTATTGCCTGGTCTCATAAATTATAAAAGGCCACTGGGATGAAGTACCAAAGCATGTTCAGTACCCATGGATCTGAATCTTTGTAAGAAATGTAGGCCATCAATGAGGGAGGAAGTTGGATAAACAGCGGACAGTGGTGGAAAATGTAAGAAACTGAGATGACAAAAAAATGTAAATATTGAGAGATTGTAGATGCTAAGCAGTACACATTAAGTCACTGGCTTGATGTTCTGACATGGCAACATTCTGATGCTAATATTGTTACTATGGTAACAAATCCTGTGCTTTGTTGCTGCAGGCCTTGCTGGAAATGCAATCAAACCAAGCTGAATATTTACTTCCAGAGGGAGGGAAGAGAAAGCAGTATTATGTCAAACTGAAGCATCAACAGAATGTGCATAACATTACAAATTAAATATTACACTGAACAGAGCATACAAACAGCCTATATTTGAGAGATTAGTCAGCTAGTTAATCTTGGGTCTGTGTTAAGACTTAGTTAACTGGTCGTAAAAAAATGATCCTGTCAATATATCTGCAGTATGTTGATACATGCAGCAGAGTTAGCTAACATTTAAATAATTTCTACCATTGCAATTTCTGGAGAAGTTCAAATCAATAATTAAGAAGCTTGCTTACTTAAATTCTAATAGCAGACAATGCAAGCTTCATTTATTTTAAAAGCCATAAATTCACTGAAAAAGAACAACCAAAGAATGGTTTGAATATTTTAAAGGCCACCTCCGCCAATAAGGTGAAGTGATACAATTCTTTCACACAAAGCACTGCAAACTACTCTAAAGTGTCCAGGTTTGAAATCTGATCATCTCTACAGTTTCCTTTGCACAGTCATCCACTTTGTGCTCACTTTGTTGCAGTCCAACTTCACCTGTCCACAACCCTATATGTATTATTCTGCATCACTGGATTTACCACAAGAACCTACTGTGCAAAATCAGCAGCTCTTTTCCCCAACTGCGCTTGTCCAGCTGAATTTGCTGGGTTTAGTCTTAAAGTATCTTCTTGTATAGACCCACTACATACCACATTTTAAGTGCCGTGTGGTTCACTGAAACCTCTCATCCCTATTCACTGAATTCTCCTGGCCACTGAACTGTTAAAAATAAATTTACAAAGTGTTTTTTTTGACCTCAAGTTGTCCTGTAGTGCTTAACAGCCAATTAAATATTTCTGAACTATAATATTGTTTAAATTGAGGTAGTGTGACAGTTAATTTGTGCAATGGCAAACTCCTACAAACAGCAATGTGACAATGACCAGATCATCTGTCATAGAGACCGTGAATGAGATTAAAATTTTGGTAAAGCTCCCCTACACTATCTGTATCTAATACATGACCAATATTATAAGAATACCATGTAGGTGCTAAAGTTTGCATGTTAATGTACAAACCATCAGCAAGTAATTGCAAAGAGATGAGGAATCTAGGTACAGACTTCAAGACTAGACCCCTATTGTAATTGAAAATTGACTGTTGCTCAAGAATGATGTGTTTTAAGTATGCATTTACTTTAAAAAGAACTATCATGATGTCAAAGAGAAATCTTTCAGAGAGATTCACTGAGTAAGGTTGGTTCTATATTCATTGTAGACTGCATTTCCTTCTCCACACAGATTTATTCTGTCTTGAATGAAGCCATTATCTATTCTCTGCATGTGCCTGGGGTCTGCAATGTATGCATCAAAGATTTGGAGCAGTCTTTGGCTCCTCTCATACAAGCATCTCCAGCTGTGTGTTCGATTACTAATCAATCTTTACCCAGAGAAGCCAATGACAACACCAGACTGTACCAATCTCACAGTCCTGGAGGTGGCAAGGAAGCATTCACTTGGGGACTGCATCAGCTGTTTAAGAAGGGAAGGAATACATCAGGTACTGTAACTTCAGATATCTTCCTATGGGCAGTTATTTAATGTGTTTTGCATTTGCAAATGAAACTTTATGTCACTTTGGATGTGACAAATAAAATAATGTGTCCTCCTTAAAAATGCCAACTCGTAAAATGATCTTCCTAACAAGGCATATAATTTGCTTCATAACAACAGGCACTTAACAGAATTTGGCATCAAATATTTTCAATGAGTATGACTGAAACATAACCAAAGATATCAGCAACTGTTCCCAAAATTGAACACTCAGTCAATATTGCCACATGGTTTCAGCATGACATTTTTCATTTTATTTCCATTCTCTTGCAGATATTGATATAGTTGACAAGACAAGCACTTACTACCCTTCCCTAATTCCTCTGGAGAATGTGTGCTGCCATTTTGAAAACTACTTTATTGCTTACTGTATCTCAAGGTTAGAACCCCTTTATAATTGAACCATTGCTCAAGAAGGTGGTGGTGCCAGCACCTCGATTCACTGTAGTACATTCAATAAGGATGCATCCACATTGGTTAGGGAATTCCAGGATTTTGACTCAGTAGCATGGAACAATCAGAATTTCCAGATTAGGATACTGTAGACAACACTGGTGCTGGGTGTTCCTTTATGGCGACTCCCCTTGTTGCCTTAGGTGGTAGAGTTCACAGATAAATGTAATGCTGCTGAAAACACTTGGCAAGTTGCTGCACCTGCATACCGGCAGCTACAGTGTAACAGCAGTGGAGGAAGCTGATGCCTGAAGAAATGCATCGGGTGCAAATAAAGGGAATTGGACATCTTGAGAATAGTTGGAGTTACTCTCATCTAGGCCTAACTGTGGATATTAAATATAAGTGTGGATTTAATTTCTAGTTATTAAAACTGAAATATTTGCTGACCAGATGTCTATTACATGGAAAGGGCTGCATAGTACAGGTGCAAGAA
Organism: Pristis pectinata; assembly: GCF_009764475.1. Lineage (NCBI taxonomy): Eukaryota > Metazoa > Chordata > Chondrichthyes > Rhinopristiformes > Pristidae > Pristis > Pristis pectinata. Next base: position 26,943,869 of record NC_067429.1, on the reverse strand, counting down.
TGTTTGTCAGCTGCAAGTTAAAGAGGAAGTTCAGTGCTCAGTGCAGTAGTTTGTGGGAAAGGGAAATACAAAGAAAGCGTTTCCTTAAAAAAAAGTCTTTTTGTGAGCATTTCCCTTGCTTGGGACCATTTTCTTCTTTTTTCCTGTTTGTTTGTGAATGTGTCGCCATTTCCTTTAGACTAAGTTCACAGTAGGTTTCCCGCTTGTTGACAATTCACCACAATCCAGAAAAGGGGCCTCTTGTTTCACAAATAACCCATTCATTAAATCTCCCTCAGTTTAAGAGAATTCAGAAGATTTCATATTTTTTGCAACAATTGCATAACTTCTTAAATAATCTAAATTATACATGTGTTACTTAAGTTGTAAAAATGGTTTCATTAATCTTTAGAAAACATCCATTTAATAGTTAGTTATTTAGAAACAAAATACTGCTGAAATAAAAAAGAAGCAGAAACTGCAGGAAATATTCAGGATCTGTGGAGAGAGAGCAACAGATTTAGCATTTCAGGTAGGTTGATGACCTATTAGAAATGGGAAAACCTAGAGATTAAAAAAAAAGTTTTAAATTGTAGAGAAAATCAGAAGGGAACATCTGAAAGGCAGTGGGTTGATGAATAACTAATGGTAGATCTGCAGGAGGTATAAACAGCAGAAGATGAATGAAATCTGAAATTATCAGAACAGCAGCATTTAAATGAATTGAATGCTAGAAATGTGATTTAGAAGGCTGGAATGCTTATCATCTGATTTTGTTGAATTCGGTGTGGAGTCCAGAAGACTACAATATGCCTATTCAGACATTGAGATGCTTTTCCTTAAGTTTACACAGAACATTATTAGAATAGCAGAGAAGGCCAAAGAAAGAATGGTTTGTGTGCAAGTAGGACGGAGAAGTAAAGTGGCAGGAAGCTTGGGTCAACTTTGTGGATTGAACTCTGTATAGTGTCACCATTAAAGTGTTTGGTTTTTCCATTGTACAGGAGAATACATCAGGAGCATTGAATGAAGTTTACTAAATTGGAAGTGGTATAGGAAAATCATTGTTTCATCTGGACAGTGGGAAGAAAGGGGGGTGGTTTCACACTGGAAGTGTCAACAGTCAAGGAGGATAATCTGTTGAATGTGGAGTCTGGTGGGATGGAAGGGGAGGATAAGGGAAACATTACCTTATCTTTGTTCTGGGTGGAATGAGAGTAGAAACAGGGGAAATTGATCAGTTGCAGTTGAGAGCCTCGTTTACCCTGATGAAGGGAAAACCATAGTTGAGAAAAAAACCACAGAAGCACAGGCATGAAAGGTAGCATTGCATAAGGCCCTAACTGGAGGAAGGTGGATTTCAATAGTGTGAGGCAGGATCTTAGATGGGGTGGAATTCATAAAATGCATCCAAGATTGTTTCTTTGAAGAAATTATGTCGAGCATTCTACTGGGGGGGGGGCTATACTTGACCTTATCTGAAGGGAATGAGTATGGGCAAGTGACAGAAGTGTCTGCAGAGGAACTCCTTGGGAATAGTGACCATAGTTGAATAAGCTTCAAGGTAGCCATGGAAAAAGATAAGATTGGTCCTTGAGATAACGCCCTAACTGGAGGAAGGTGGATTTCAATAGTGTGAGGCAGGATCTGGTAGAAGAAGATTGGGAGCAGCTGCTGGAGGGGAAAACAACATCTGATAAATGGGAGACATTTAAAAGCAAGAAAGTAAGTGTTCAGAGTCAGCATCCTGTAAGGACAAGAAGTAAAGATGGTAAGTTTAGGGAATGTTGGTCAACAAAGGATATTGAAGATGATCAGGGAAAAGAAAGAAGCATATCTCAGGTGCAGGAAATTAGTACTGATGGTACTAATGTAGGATGTAGGAGAGAACTAAAGAAAGAAATTAGGAGGGCAAAAAGAGGATATTAAATGACCTTGGAAAGTAGGATTAAGGAGAATCCTAGATCATTTTATACGCATATTATTAGTAAGGAGGTAACTCAGGATTGAGTTGGTCTCCTCAGGAACCAAAGAGGTAATCTATGCATGCAGCTGAGGATATGAGTGAGGTCCTAAATGAATACTTCTCATTGGTAATCACTAGGGGGAAGGATGTGGAGGCTTGCGAGCTAGAGATTTGCTTATATTCTTGAGCATGACTGTATCAGGAAGGAGGAAGTGTTAAAAATATTGCAGTACATTAGGGTGGATAAATCCTCAAGGCCTAATGGGATCTATCCCAGGATGCTAAGGAGAGCAAGGGAAGAGATTGCTGGGACTCTGACAGAGATTTTTGCATCTTTATTAGCCATGGGTTAGGTACCAGAAGACTGGAGGATAGCTAATGTTGACCCTTGTTCAAAAAGGACAGGAGGGATAAGCCTGGATTGTGAGCCATACATTAGTAGCAGGGAAATTGTTGGAGAATATTCTCAGGACAGAATTTATGTTCACTTGGAAAGACTTATTTGGAGGAGTCAGCATGGTTTTGTGCAAGGGAGATCATGCCTCACAAATCTGATGGAGTTTTTTTTGAAGAAGTAACTAAGAAAACTGATGAAGGCAGAGTGGTAGATGTGATTTACATGGACTTTAGTACTGCTTTTGACAAGGTCCTGCATGGTAGGCTGGTCCAGAAGGTTAAGGCACAAGAGATGCAAAGCATGTTGGCAAACTGGATCCAAAATTGGCTTGGTGATAGGAGGCAGAGGGTAGTGGTGATAGGTGTTTTTCTGACTAGAATTCTGTAACAAATAGTATACTGCAGTGATCAGTGCTGGGACATTTGTTATGGTTATATAACATATGAGGATGTATGTGGTCTGTTAGAAAGTTTGCAGATGACACAAAAATTGGTGGGGTGTTAGAAAGTGAAGAAGGTTGTCTTAGGATATGTTGGGGCATATGTCAGCTGCAAAAGTGGGTGGAGTGGTGACTGATGGAACTTAATTCAGACAAGTATGGGGTAATGCACTTTGGGAAGTCAAGTTCTGGCAGAACATGTAGAGTAAATGGCAGGGACCTTAGGAGCATTGATGTACAGAGAAACCTTGGGGTCAAAGTCCATAGCTCCCTGAAAATAGCAATACAGGTGGATAGGGCAGTGAAAAATGTATTTGGTATGCTTGACTTCATTGGCTGAGGCATTGAGTATAATACTTGGGACATCATGTTGCAGTGGTACAACACATTGGTTAGATTGCACTGGGAGTATTGTGTACAGTTCTGGTCACCATACTACAGGATATATTAGCAGCATAGAAAGTACAGAAGTGACTCACCAGGATGTTGCAAGGAATGGATGGCTGTAGTTATAAGGAGAGATTGGATAGGGTGGGTTTATTGTCACTGGAATGTGGGAGGGTGAGGGTCACCTTATCAAGGTGTATAAAATTATAAGGGACATAGACAGGAAAATAGTCAGAGTCTTTTTCCCATGGTGGGGGAGTCTAGAACTAGTTGGCAAAGGTTTAAGTTAGAGGGAAGAAATTTAGATGAGAACTGAGGGATACGTTTCTCACACAGAGGGTGTGGTTATCTGGAATGAGTTGACAGAGGAGGTGGTAGAGGCAGAAACAATTACAATGTTTAAGAGGCACTTGGACGGATACTTGGGTAGAAAAGACATAGAAGGATATGGGCCTAATGCAAACAAATGGGATTAGTATGGATAGGCATCACCGTCAGCATTGACAAGGTTGGCCGAAAGGGCCCTTTTCTGTGATGTATGGTTCTATGATTCTTCCTTTGGTAATGTAATGTCCATAAACACATAATGGCCATAGTCATAATTTTCAAAAGTTCTGTGAGTTGCTGATTTATGGCTCATTCCTTACTTATTCCTCAGCATTACAGCAAAATCAAGATATTGCTCTGAGAATGTTCAACAAAATAGCAAAACAAACTCAGACAGAAAGAGACTTGGCACAAGGGACAGAAATTAATCCAAGGTCTTTATCCATTGAAATTAATAGGTGGGAAACTCAGGGCTCAAACCCTTTCCTACTGCTCCCTGGACTATGCATTACTTGTTCTGATAATATCTATGAAACACCTGGCAACATCCTCTAAATTAACAGTGCTATATAAATACAAGTTTTTGTTGTAATTACATTGCTGCTAGTGACTCTTGAAGATTGTGTGGATGCCCAATGTGCCAAGATTGATGTCATCCATGGGCTTGCGTATGAAGTTTGGCCCATTCTGATAAAGCACCAAAGAACTGCTAGCACTCATGGTACTATACCCAGCACCTTTGGAAAAAGGAGGCAAATTGCTGAACAAATAGTACAAGGTGGAAAATGCAGGAGCTGCACACCTTTTTTTGTTACAGGACATTATAATAAATAACCCTTATAAATGCTGCAGCAGGGAAACATCACCTGACTGTTGATCCTGAGGGTCACAGAAATTAGCTGTGTTTAATTGAAAGTGAGTTTGCTGGTGGTTAAAATGATTCAAGTGCACAGACCTTCAGCAAATGGGAAAAACAAAACATCCACATGAAAACATTTTAGAATACAACAGGCACGTTTTTGCGCAGGCAACTGTTTCTCTTTCCTGCAACATTACTATTTGTGGTGGCAGGGCAAGCAAAATGTTGGTGGCTTTCATTACTGTTCATTACAAAGCTGCAGAAACCCAGCACTTTGCATCCAAATCACACTACTTAAAACAAGAACAGCTTTCCCTGGGATAATTAGAAAGATTAGATTATCAGCTGAAAACACACACTGGGTTTTTCATGTGGTACCTTCATTACTGTGAATACCGTTTGGCGGATATGGTTTATTTACCGCAAATCCAATGTTCTGGTGGCAAAGGAGAGTTCTTTATACAGTAACCCACCATCACTGCTCTTTAACAAAGTATATACACAAAAATTAGAAGACCATTCAAGTCTCTTGAAGACTGTGGACTTCAGAAACAAGAAGGGATGGAGACGCTGCTACTTGTTTAGCTGATGCGGTAAACACACTAGAAGGGGAGAAGACTGTCAAGTTAAGAAGGATGAGAGGTTACCTCATAGAAGAGTCTGAGGGGGAGTGACACAGTAAAAGATGTTAGGATTATTCCCCCTGGTGCAGGAAGACTTAGAATTGGAGGGCATCTCCTCAGGATAAGGGGTTGACCACCCAAGACTGAGAGAAGGAGGAATTTCTTCTTTGGAAGAGTTTTAAGTCTTTGTGGCTCTCTGCTTCAAAGAGCCATGGATATCAAGTCTTCACCCATGACCAAAGGTGATTTAGGTAGATTTTTGGAGTATAGGGGAAGGGTGTATTATGGAGACCTAATGTGAAAATGGAGGCCAAATATCAAATCACATTGAAGGACAGCGCACAAAGCAGATTGGACTTACTCCAACTCAGATTTCTCATATTTTTACAGATCAGCTGTAGCTCAGTGACAGCGATCTCTTAGATTCAAAAAGTTGTAGGGTCAAACCTCATTCCAGAGACTTGATCTGCAAAGTGGAGATTGGCATTCAATGCAGATGATGAAGTCTGTACCATTGGTCATACTGTTATTCAGATGATGTATTGAGCCAAGGTTTCGCTTAACTCTCAGGTGAATATACAGGATCCCACAGGTATCCTATGGCAAGTAGCTCAGCTGATTCCCCAAAATCTTTAAACCACGCACAATGCAGTAATCAGGTGTGTTATAAAACACTGTCCATCTGTATGTATGTGTGAAGTTACAACAACAATCAAGAGCTCAGCAATAGAGTACTTGATTGGCACCCCATCCATCAGCCTAAACATCCAGTCCTTCCTTTGCCTGCATGCCATGGCTACAGTATGTACCAATGACAAAATGCATTGCAGTTACTCACCAAGGTTTCTTTGACAGCATTTCACAAAGCCATGACTTTTACTTTAACAGAGCGTTTAAGCAATTCCAGGTTATTCTCCTGATTCATTCATTGTCAGTGAGCCTAAATCCTGCAGCTTCCTCCCCAGTGATCTTATGGAAGAATTTTCAGTAGATGAACTGCTGCAACTCAGATAGGTGGCCATCCTCTCCATCCCATTCCCTCAAAAATTACGGATGAGCATTAAATGCTGGCTGTGCCATCAATGCTCAGATCTCGTTGATTTTGCTAAGAACAAATTGATTGCTGCTTTTCCTACATTACAACAGTAACAGCTTTTCAAAAGCATTTCATTGACTGTAAATTATACTGAGAAGTCCTGGATCATATGAGATGCTAGACACAATAAAGTGCAGATGCTGGAATCTAGAGCAAAAAAAAGATGCTGGAAGAACTCAGCATGTAGAGTAGCATCTGTGGAAGCAAAGGGATGGTCGATGGTCCCGGACTGAAAGTGTACTGGAAGATAGCTATTGTGATTATAGCTATTATATAGCTATTATACACAATTGTGAGGGAATGTAGAAACAGAAGCTGGTAGGTGATAAGTGGAACCAGATAGGGAAGGCTTGATGGGGGAGGGATAGGAAAGGTGAGCCAAGGGAGAAAAAACCCTGGTGGATAGGTATGTGGGTGATGGGCAGGTAGAACCACGTGGGGGAGGGTAACATGTTTTGGTAATGAGGCAGTGGTGGGGGGCAGGAATGGAAAAGGTGAACAAAGGGACAGAGACCTTGGGTGGACTGGTCGGAGTGGGAAAGGAACACTTGGGGTGTGGGTTACATGAATTTGGAAAATTCAACGTCAATATCATTGGGCTGTAGGCTACCCAAGTGGAAAATGAGGTGTTGTTCTTTTAGTTTGTGTTTGGCCTCACTGTGGCAGGGAGAAGGCCGAGGACAGGCAGGTCAATGTGGGAATTGAAACAACAAGCATCCGGAAGTTCAAGGTCAAGCTCAAGGGCAGCACAGTAGCGTAGCGGTTAGTGTAACGCTATTGCAGCGCCAGCGACCCGGGTTCAATTCTGGCCACTGTCTGTAAGGAGTTTGTATGTTCTCCCTGTGTCTGCGTGGGTTTTCTCTGGGCGCTCTGGTTTCCTCCCACATTCTAAAATATGTACAGGTTAGGAGTTGTGGGCATGCTATGTTGGCACCGGAAGAGTGGCAACACTTGCCGGCTGCCCCCAGCACATTCTCAGTAATGCTAAAAGAAGTATTTCATTGTGTGTTTCAATGTATATGTGACTAATAAATAAATATCTTATTTTATTGTTGTGGACAGAGCACTGGCTCCTCAAAACATCACCTCGTCTACACTTGGTCTTGCATATGTAGAGGTGGCCACACTGTGAACACTGAATGTGATAGACCAGGTTGGAGAGGTGCACTTGTATCTCTGCCTCACTCAGGGGCTGTTCAGGTCCCTAGATGGTGGTGAGGAAGGAGGTGAAGGGATGAGTGTTGCTGGGGTACGGGGAAGAATGAGCTGTCCACAGAGTCACAGAGGGGGTGGTCCTTGTGGAAAGTAAAACATGGGGGAAGAGGGGAAGATGTGATTGGTGATGGGATTCCATTGGATATGACAGAAATGTTGAAGGATGATATGCTAGATGTGAAGGCCAGAGAGGTGAAAGGCGAGGACCAAGCGAACTCTCTCCCTGTTCTGTATGAGGAGAGGGGAAGGCAGGTAAGAAGAGAGGCGCAGGAAGTGGAGGAAATGCATGCGAGGGCTCCAACAACTTTCTTTGCAATCCTCTTCTGATGTAATTGCATTACCAACTTCTACGGTCTATTTCACAGGTCATTGACTGGAAATGTTAACTCTTTCTCTTTACATCAATGCTACCTGACGGTTTTTTTATTTGCATGAATCAAGTTTTGGATGTTATTCTGACAGGCTAGAAAAGAACTGCAGTTCTTTCTGCATCTGCAGGTTGTTTTAAATTTTCTTTCACTATTTGTCCATTTTGTTTTACAATCATCTCTACGAACACAATTAGCACCAGTTTAAGGATAGTTTTGTGCTGCATCTGCCCTGTAACTATTGAATGTTGTACTTGATGTCTAAAGGAGGAAAATGCTGCACTTTGCTTGCCCTCAGGGCAAGGCAATCAATCATTTTGTCTTCTCATGTTGGGTAGGCATGTGCAGCCTTAGATTTGAACTTTGTGTGCTCACTCTGTATTTTTTTAAATGTGTATATATTGAACACACTTCAGGATTCTAACAAGGGATTAGTTCATTAGTGAACCAACATCACTAGCTTTAGTCCTTTTTAAATCACAAAGTTCACAATTCAAACGAAACAAACAAATTAAAAATGAGTGCAAACAGGAACACATTTTCTTTGGTTCAAGTGCCAGATTGCTAGGCTTGTGTCCATCAGATTTCCATCCCTGATCTCACTGCTAAATCGAATGGGCTTTTATAACAATCCAACAGCTTCTTGGTCAATTTTGATGTTTACAGCTTACTCCCGCTCCCTCCTGCCATGTCAGAATTTTGAAAGGAAACGGAAATTCTCACATTTCCAGAAATTCAGATTACTTGACAAGTAAAATGGCCACAGTATTACAATTTAATGCAGAATGCATGATTTTGATAATGTGGTATCGAGTTATTTTCTAGCCTGTCACAATAAAGCCCAAAATTTGATTCATGTAAATAAAAAAACCTGGCCTAGAAATTCCAGTGCACCATAAAGGGTACTTGAAAATGTGACATCTGGTATTCTTCTCCAAGCCCTTATTCATATGGTCATCTGCAAGCTTAGTCTGGCATCGCCAGAACTCACCAACAAGCACCAAGACCTTGCTTGGCTGGTGGTGAGAGGGGCCCTCCCAGTCAGATCCTTCCTGCATGGGCGGAACATCACCCCCAGCGCGCGCTGCCCCCGGGAGGACCGCGCTGGGGACGAGACGGTCGCCCACCCCTTTGTGGACTGTGGGTTTGCGAGGAGGGTGTGGTGAAAGATGCAAGGGTCCTTGTCACGGTTCATCCCCAGCAGCTGCATAACAGAGGATTCTCTGATCTACGGGCTGTTCCCGGGGACGCACACAGAGACGGACATCAAGTGCTGCTGGAAGGTCATCAACTCGGTGAAAGAGGCCCTTTGGTCTGCCCGAAAATTGTTGGTCTCCCAGCACTGCGAGATGTCCGTAGGGGAATGCTGCTGGCTGGCACATTCCAGGCTGCAGGAGTACGTGTTGAGGGATGCACTGAAGCTGGGGGCAGCCAACACAAGGGCTCGGTGGGGAAGGACGACAGTCTACGGTTCTTCTGCCACTGGAGAGGGAGGGGTGGCGTCAGGCGAGGAAGCCCCTCAAATATTGTAAATATGGGGTTGGGGTATCACCCCAGGGAGCCACACGAGTGGCATTGGTGCTGTGGTTTTTATAAAAAGTAACACTAAGAATTGATCTGTACACGAATGTAAAGGTTTGTACTGTTTTATTATTGTATATAATTTCTTTTATTATGAATAAAGTTTATTTTGTTTAAAACAAAATTGGTGCCAATGGGTGGTGGGTGTCAAGGAATCAGGCTGAGTGAGGCCAGCCAGCAGCATTGGAGGATTGAGGGAGGCTATCCAAAGATATTGATATGTTGAGGAAGGCTGACCATCAGCTTCAGGAGTAGGAGAGGAAAAGGCCAGCATTGTGAATACTAGTCCATTGGCTGGAGTGTCAGAGGCTGAGCGGGTGACTTAATAGATGTATATAAAATATGAGAGGCTTAGATAGGGTGGATAGTCAGAGTCCCTTTCCCAGAGTGGAAATGACAAACATTAGAGGGCATGGCTTTAAGGTGAGAGGAGGGAAGTTTAATGGAGATTTATGAGGCAAGTTTTTATTTAAACAGAGAGAGGTAGGTGCTGGGAACATGCTGCCAGGGAAGTGGTGAAAACATATGCAATAGCAGTGCTTGAGAGGCATTTAGACAGACACATGAACAGGCAGGGAATGAAAGGATATGGACAAGGTACAGGCAGATAGTATTAGTTTGGAATGGCATCATGGTTGGCACAGACACTGTGGGCCGAAGGGGCTATTCCTGTACTGTACTGTTCTATGTTGTCAGGAACACTGGCATCAGGATTTGTTTGTGGGAGGTTTGGTTGTGGTTTTGTGGAAGTGGGGTCTCCACATGGAGCCAAGCAGAGCAGGAGACTATGGGCGTGGATCAGAAGGCATTGGGTTTTGCCAGCTATCAAAGCTTTTAGGCGCATATCAGAGATGGGTCTTCTTCAGTATACTTCTGAAAGTCTGCAACTGTTCAGATCTCTTTAGTAGAGTCTGGGACGATTTTGAACAGCAAGATAGATCCTCTGCAACATTACAAATGTAGGGAGACTGTGGGTAGGTTCACCAGACCAGTAAGATCTAACTTGTAAGAGTTATTTAGGATCTTCATCATCAGCTTTTTAGAAATGGCACAAAAACTGAATTCATTTCAAAATAAGAATATAATCTACATTTTAAAAAGCACTTTTATGACCTTATATTGAGGATAGTTAACCTTTCATATCATGATTTTAATAAAGAATTAACTTAATATCAGAGATTACTTGGGGATTCTCTTTAATTTGTCTCTATTTTCTTTAATCTGTTTTGTCAACAGCAATCGTATTCCAGTAGAATTGGTCACCTTAACGTAAACCAGGATTGAGAGACAACAATGTTAAAAACTGAATCCAGGCCAATGAAACTGACCTCAGATGCTTTCAAAATATTGATTTTTCTCCAACTTATTGCAAAGTTGATGAGGTCACCAGATATTAACTGCAAGTTCCAAGGAAATGCCTACTTGGACTAACTCTGAATGTCCTTGATTAGTAGCAAGAATCAATGAAACCAGGCAGCATCATGGACAATATAATTGGTTCATAACTGGCCTCAGTTTTCACATTTCACCTATGAATCTTCCAAAACTGAAGTGACTTTATTAAAGCAATTAAAGTAATCCCAAATCTCTATCTTGTTTTCAGAGAATGCTGTGATTTACTTTACCAGAACATTATAAATTCCTTATAAAAATATGCTGCTTACTCAATTTTGAGCAATTCTCCCAATGAGAGAGCATATGTCAGTTTTCAAAGATATAGAGAGATTTTTGACTGGAACCCGGTATTATTTTGGGTTTTGTTTAGAGCAAAAGTAATTCGTGAAACTCAGAAATAAGCATCCATTGACCAGCAAGGTTACTCTTCAAAAAATGCTCGGATTAAACGAGTAAAAACATCAAGATAATTCAAAAAACTTCAGTTTCCGAACTCTGAAGTTGAGCAGTGAAAAGACTAAGGCATTCCTTCAAAGCTCTGGGGAAAATTCAATTACAATGGGAAATTGTAAGGAATCTTGATTTCACCACAGTAAGGATTAGAAGAACAAGGAAGTAGTTAAATGGCTTTCTGAATGTTTGGAAAGAAGAATAAGTTCAGAATGAGTTTCCTATCATAAGAGAGTAGCATTGGAGTCCGGGGAGATATCAGGGCTTAGATTTTTGAAGGAATAGAAGTTTTTGGTTTAAAACAATTGCTTGAGGCTAACTACAGTAATAGAGATATGGAAAATGAACTGAAGGTTAGAGAAAAAAATGATCAAGAACCCACCATAATGTAGGAAATCTGGAAAGAACAAAGAGCATTAAATGGTACCTCTTCGTCAAACTTATGAAAGCAGAAAAGTTTTGTCTCTGAAAAATGAAACATGCCACATGGAATGATATGGATAAGATCAAGATATAATTTAGAAATTGCATTGAGAAAAGACAAGACTCTGTGCACATGGAGCATGCAATCTCAGAGAAGGTGATAATACAAAATGCAACCCTAACCCAACTGAAATGCAAATTATTATTGAGAAGAAGAGGTTGTTTGCTAATACTCAGTAATAAAAAAGTTAGTGTACAATTAGTCCTTCATTGTATCTGTTGGGGTATTCAAAATTATGATGTGCATCATAAATTACTTTAAAACGTTATACTATTATTTTATGCAAATCCCATTCCTACAAACAGGAACAAGATATCACTTTTTTTTGGTGTCAGTTAGGGAAAGAATATTCCCAGGACATTAAAATAAACTTGACCTTTGAATAGTACCATAAAGTCTATCCAGCTGGTGGATAATGCCGTGGTTTAACAATGCATCCAAAGAACAACACCTCTGAGTAATATGCTGATATAATGAAAACTCTTAAGATGTTGTGGTACATTTGGTTCATATCTAGGACTTTAATACATTTGAACTTAAGTGAAATTCTTGGACCACCACAAAATAGAATGGCTCAACAAGGACCTTTAAATGCTTTACGCAGTCTTTTATGCTATTATTCAGAACATATGGTTCCCTACTGTTTGGCAGAAGACAAAGTCTCAAACTTTTCACTCATAGGTGAAAGTGAAGACCCGATACTGTTAGTGGAGCAAAATTTAAGGTAATGGTAATGTAGTCCAAGTGATCTCTTGCACAGGCTTTGATTACCCCTGGGGTTAAACATTTCATGCAGAATTTATTTTTCAACCCCCTGCATTCACTGTCTTCAAAAACCCATATTCAGCGCATCTAATTCCCCTGCACGTTTCCAGCAAATGCCTCTCATGAACATCCGTAATTTTTTGTGTTTTTCCACGTAAGTATTCTAGACCTCTTTAAACTTGTCTGAGTGAATTCTTTTGACTATGCTACAATTACAAATGTAAAGTCCAGTGATAACCATTTCATACATCAGTGAGTAGCAGTGGAAAAAGAGCCAGAGACCCAAAAAATAACCTACCAACAACCAAACTAGTAGAAAGCTCTCATTAACAAAGTAATTTATGCACAGGATTCATGAGCTCACTTTCCCTTCATTTATTTTTAAATTGCTTTACATTTGAACAATTCCTCAATAAATGCAGTTGTGTGCACTTCATCCTACGATATCTCATTCCCACCAGTCCAAGCAAGACAGACTGATGCACAGCTACACACCCCAGTTCAGTCATTAAATACATAATTTACGTTGAAGGATCTCTGGAATGTAGAAGTTCAGTTTTTTCAGATGAAATGTTAAAACAAGTTCTATTTGCTAGGTCAGGTAGGAGCAAGTCATCCTATGGGACTGTCTAAAGAAAACAGGGAAGTGCTAGCTGATTGATACTTGACGCTCAAATAACATAAGTGATACAGATTAATGGATAATTTATTTCATTTGTTTGTGGAACCTCATGAGTTGAAGTGTTTACATAAAAGTGACTACAATTAGAAATAATTAATTGTTTCATTAGTGCTTTAGTACATCTTAAAAGCTTAAGAATTATATAAATACATATTTGTTCTTTCTGTTTCTTACCATTGAAAGGCCGTCTGCTTTTAATTTATCATAAGTACTCTGCAATTCTCAGTATCAATAGAAGAGATGCATATGTGATAATACTCAGCCCAGCATGAGTTGCACTTGTGGATGATTGTTATAAGTGGTTGTATGCAGATTTCAGACTGCACATGTAATTGGCATTTGACATCAGCCAATATAAACAGTTCCGTTTTGAAGTAATTTATCTTGCAATTCTCCTATCTTTCTTAAATGAATCAGAACCATACTGAATTCAGATTTCAAACTGTGCCAGGTTAGTTTTTAAATATTCTGCAAATTAATGACAAATGGGGTCTTTTATAAACGAGAAGAAATAGAAAAAAATTGTAGTCTTTTAGTAAATCTAAATTTGAAACTGCATTGGTCTCTAAGTGGCAATAGTTATTCCTATAAGAAGAAAGATGGTGAACCTATTCTGTCGCATACCTAGAAAGGTACAAGATAATTCTCCATTCAGTACGTACAGGGGCAGAGACAGAGCCACAGACTATTTCTAAATATGGAAATGATAGAACAGACACACCAGAAATCTGGGTCAGATTGGAGTCTTCTGATTTGCAGACTCTAGCCGCATCTGGTGTCCATAGAGAATGCTAATGAGCACTAAATTGAATTATGAATGTGGCAGCAGCCCTCGAATCTTATTCTGTCAAGAAAATATTTGCAGGTAAGGTATTTTCATCACTGAGGAACTGCACAGAGCAGCAGTGCTGATCTTGTTGTCCCTGAAGGTGACTAGGGACAAACTCTGTCAGGTATGTGGCAATGTACAATAAATCTTACAGTAATAGTCCCTTCTGTTGCAAAGCTAGGGCTATGTAATTATGTTCAGGAATATGAACTAAAATGGGCACTGTTGGATAAATTGGCTTGGTTCATGAGACTGGGTTTTCAATGCAGACTTAATGGGATGAAAAAAATAAACTTTTTGAGTTTCTTGTGGTAAAAGCCTGTGTGACGTATGTAGGTCCCAACCCAGTGTCTACAAATCTTAGGAAAATTAGATTACAATTTAAACTCCAAACAAAAAGACCAAAGGATGACTTGGTGTTGAAATCAGAGATGCCACATTAGCTTACATATAAAAACCATTATTAAGGTGAGGTGTTCACTCTTTCTCCACACCAAAGAATAATTGTCTTAGGAATTAAGTGGCGTTAAATGTAAATGCTGACCCAAACTGTTTACTTATGATTGAAAGTAGAAAGAATGTATAGATGCTTCTCAACCAAGCTCGTTTGTGACTTAAATATCTGATGATAATATACCTAAAGTGAAGTCAATGTAATCTATTCAGTATTACTATAAACTCTATATTTCTTAAACAGTGTACACAGGCCATTGTTCACATTGTTAGATTTTTTTTCCGCACCAGGACTGGAATGCCAAGTTTTGTCAAGGCTACTGATTCATTTTGTAAATGTACAATGTAGCCCTCAGCCAGAAAGTTCTGTAAAGCACCTTTTCTCAGAATGGAAGCACAATAATTGTCTCAGCTTCTCAAGCTAGATGAAGGATATTGTCTGTAATCTCCACCCTTTCACCACTTCTGTAAAGTGGATGCATAAGTGAGTAATAAAGCTCTGTGATCAAATCGCTGATTGCATTTATTACTGATGCTTAGGCCTAGTAGCAGACAACTTCTAAAATCTTTAGAAATGTACAACAGCAAGAATTAACACTTCACTAAAATGTTACCTGCTTCTAGAACAATAGAAGTTCTCAAAGCACCACAGGTTTTAGTTAGTAGCTTTTGGCTGTCTCAGTACGTGACACCACTAACTAATTAAGCATTAATTGAAGTTAAAATTTTGGAAGCCGCTTTCTACTAAATTCTGAATTTGTACAAATCACAAAACCAAATCATGATGCACCGAAACTAATCACCCCTATGTAAAGCCATCTTCAACAGAAACAAGAAAACATCAGACAAAACCTAGACCTTCAGCTTACAAGTAATTAGCCATATTCCAAAAATCTAGCTGAAATTTCAAAAATGGATCTCAAAAATTCATTTCAAACATCATCTTTTTCTCCAGGATAATTTACTTTGACCATAAGAAGAAAAAAAGACTGGAAGGTGGCTAATGTTTTCCCATTGTTTAAGAAGGGTAGCAACGACAAGCCAGGGAACTACAGGCCGGTCAGCCTGACGTCAGTAGTGGGGAAGTTACTGGAGGGAATTCTGAGGGACAGGATCTACCAGCATTTGGATAGATAGAGTCTGATGAGGAGGAGTTAGCATAGCTTTGTGCGTGGAAAGTGACGAGCCTTTTAGAGTTTTTTTGAAGTGGGAACCAAAAAGGTAGATGAGGGTAGTGGATGTTGTCAGTTTGGACTTTAGCAAGGCCTTCAACAAGGTTCCACAAGGTAGGCTGGTTTGGAAGGTTAGGTCCCATGGAATCGAGGGAGAACTAATTAGGTGGATTCAAAATCAGCTCAGAGTTAGGAGGGTGATGGTTGAAGGTTGTTTCTCGGAATGGAGGGCAGTGACTAGTGGTGTGCTACAGGGGTTGGTGTTGGGACCCTTGTTATTTATTATTTATGTAAATGATGTGGATGCAAATGCACAAGGCTTGATCAGTAAGTTTGTGGATGACACAAAATTAGGAGGTGTTGTTGATAGTGAAGAAGGTTATCGTAGATTACCAGGGGATCTTGATCAGTTAGAGAAGTCATTGAGGAGTGGCAAATGGATTTCAATACAGGTAAGTATGAGGTGATGCATTTTGGAAAGTCAAACCAGCATAGGGCTTCTACTATAAATGGTAGGCACAAGGGAGTGTAATGGAATAGAGGGACTAGGAGTACAAGTGCATAGTTTGTTGAAAGCAGCGTCAAAGGTAAACAGGGTGGTGCAAACGGTGTTCAGTATGCTGCCCTTCATCAGTCAGGGCAGTGAGTGTAGGAGTTGAGACATTATGTTGCAGTTGTATAAGATTTTGGCGAGGCCGCACTTGGAGTACTGTGTACAGTTTTCATCACCCTGTTATAGGAAAGATGTGGTTAAAATGGAAAGAGTGCAGAAAAGATTTACGAGGATGTTGTCAGGACTAAAGGGCCTGAGTTACAGGGAGAGATTGGCCAGGCTAGGTCTTTATTCCTTGGAACGTAGAAGAATGAGGGGTCACCTTATAGAAATGTTTAAAATTATGAGAAGCATTGATTTAAGGTGAGAAGGGAAAGATTTAAAAGGGACCTGAGAGGCTACATTTTCCTACACAGAGGGTGGTGAGTATTTGGAATGAGCTGCCAGAGGAAGTGGTTGAGGCAGGTACAATAGTGTCATTTAAGAAACATTTAGATACGCATATGGAAGGGTGGGGCTTGGAGGTGTATGGGCCGAACGTAGGAAATTGGGACTAGCTGGGTGGTCAGCATGGACTCGTTGGGCCGAGTCCATGCTGACCACCCTGCACCTAGTACCGATGTTTTTTTTGTCTGAATTTATCTACTTTAAAACTATCACCATCTGTGTACCTTCCTACTTTTGAATGTTCCTTTATACTGACATCAGACTAATGGAGGTGATTATTTACTCCTCGTTTGAGAGCAGTCAGGAGTCTCAACTGACTGGCTGGTTTGCCACTTGCCAAACAATACGGCTAAAGCAAACAACTGAAGCAAATAGTATGTTTGCAGTTAGAGGTATTGGAGAAGCATACAAGGGAAAGGAAATTGTGGGTTGTGCTGATAGATAAAGAAGAATGTGAAGAGGCTCAAGTGGAGCATAAATTCTAGCATGAATATATTGTGCTGACTGGCCTGTTTATCTATTGTATATTATCTATCAGCCGTCAGAAATGATTATCTAAGAATGGAATGGAATGACTGGAAGGCCCAGAAGGCTGATTTGTAATATATTTTTAAAACTTAACTATTAGGGCCTCTTCTGACCAAACTGGAAAGGCACCATTAATTCCTCTGCTTTGGCCTCCCTAAGATGTAATTGTAGCCCAATTTCCATATTTAAATAGCTTATAGGTGGTGTTCTGCCATCTGTTATCGTTGATGTGTGATTGGTCTATAAAGCCCCTTGATCACACAGCTGATTACATTAATTGGAGATGCTTGGGTCCAGTACCAGTTTGTGGCAGGAACGGATAGAACATAAGCAGTGTTAATTATAACTTTCTTTGCCAGACCTGGCAGAAGGCAGATGAAGGGAGTTAGTCAACGCCACAGGGTCAGGTAAAACATGTAATAACAGACCAATGATGTCAGTGAATAAAGTGAACCTGCATGCCTTTCTCTCTAGGTCTTGGTACACGTGTGGTCTGAGCCTTGACCTTGAACATTCTGAAAATTGTTACCGATAAGACACAGCTGCCATATATTAAAGACACCAATATTCACAGCTCACCAAGTAGGGTATTGCAAAGAACCATTGTTGCTGGTAAGTGCTTTGTAGATACAGATAACTAGTGAGATGTGCCTCACTCTCTCCTTACTTCATCAAAATTATATTAACCAAATCACACAGTTTAAATGGCGGCTGAGTGCTTGGTATCTTACATCCAGCTCTGAGAGTCAGAAGACTTCTGCCTGTAGGCAACAGAGCACATGATCCACTGACTTCCTTGTGCCTGAAAGAAGCACATCACCAGCAAACTGCAGCTCCTGTTCTGTGGAAGCATGGTATGTCACAAGCAGATTCTTTCATATTCTGTTTACAGAGGGAAATAACAGAAAATGGAAACTTCAAATGCCAGAAATAAAACCAGGATATATTGGGACTTACACAGCACCTGTCATGGAGGATGATGCTTTGATACACAAACCCCGTCTCTTGACACAGGCAACGAGGCAGCTGTACATTACCAGGATTGTTTTGCTTTAATTAAAGCATTCAGACAGGTGCTAAATCCTTTCTCTGTAAGAATGTCCCTAACAGTTGGGATTTTAAATCTGGAAGTAGTTGAAATAGGCAGGAAATGCATTGAAATTATTGCTGTTACTGTAGGATCCTGCATCTGCAACCAATAACCACTAAATAACTGGGTTGTTAAGTACTTCCAGTCTTTTAACAGAACATAGAAGTTGCAAGCTGAGAAAAAAACCAACACACATCTAGTGCACTTTCTAGCGGTTCTGCATGATATGATGATAATGGAAGTTGTTACTTATGACAGCAAACAATCAATTAATCTACAGAGATTACAAAAGGAAAACTAAGTGGTGGGGAGCTTTCAGAACCACAGATCTGAAGTCATCTGTTCCTCAAAAGCACACTGCACACAGCACATCTCATGTTATTCAAATACAGTAACCAATAATATCAATATCTCCATTAAATATTCACAAATGTCTTGCAACTAACCAAAAATTAATAAAAATCTACATCATTTCATTGCTCTATAATTATAGAAAGGACCCCAGATAGCTCTATTAGATAATGTTGGAAACATAACAGAGGGCATCCATAGAGAAAATGCAGTTAAATGTTGAAGATATTTCCATTTATCAAAAATCTGTTTTCCTAAATATAAATCAGCAAATTAAATTTTAAATAGTACCTGATCCTACTGCTTGAATTTTCTGTTATATTTCAGACTTTCCGCACCTGTAGCCTATCTTAAAAAATTATTTTATACAGGGAAACAACGATTTTTCTCCATCATTTGATTAATGCAGGTGATATACTGTTTTGTAAACACTACAGTCTGCTCTCTCACTTCTGTTTATAACCCTTTTACCCCACATATGTTTGGAGGAATGTGCAAAATTAATGGCACAAATTTGGAGTCGGGATTGAACTGCAGGCAAGAACCTCACCAAGGAAAACATTGCACTCAATTCTCTCGGTTGATTTGAAGCCAACATTTTTCACTGAACAGATACTAGATAAGTAGGATTTTTTGTTGCTATGGCAATGGCTAGAAAGTGGCTTGAAACTGTCAGGCTGTTTGTACGCCATTTGGACAATAGAGATTGTGTAACTACATCACACACAAGAACACACACATAAGTAAATAGGAGCAGGAGTAGGTCATCAGGCCTTTCAACCTGCCCCACCATTTGATATGATCATAGCTGGTCTATGGTGGCCTCAGCTCCTGTGCTATTTCTCCATACCCCTCTATTCCTCAATGTATCAAATATTTATCCACCTCAACATTAAATATTTCTAATAATCCAGCTTCCATCAACTGCTAGGGCAGAGCATTTCAGAGATTCACCACCCTCTGTGAGAAAAAAATTCTATGTACCACAGTTTTAAATGACCAGCCCTGATTTTGTAGTTATGACCCCATGTTTGAGACTCTCCCATTAGTGAAAACATCCCAACATCTGTCTAACAGAACAATTAATAATAAATATATGGACCTTGGGCACTTGCCTTGGATGGAAATAGTTTAAAAAACACAAAAACTTCCTTGTTTCTCGGTTAAGTGTCTGTGTAGGTTGATTGTGAAAATCATTCTTTGTACATACCCGACAATACTTATTATTTCTAGCAGTTTTTGTCTGATGAGAAACTTAGGAAGACCAATGCCTAAAGGACTTATTGCCACAAAGATTGAAATTAGAGTCTGAGATAAATCCAGACATCATAGTTAGATAGGCCAAAAAAATAAATACTTTGATTGTGTTGGAAGAGGAAGTGAGAAGACGACAATGCTGAGGAAGTGGGAAAGAATGAAAAAAAATGAGGTGACAGTGCAATGAGTCTTCACCTCAACATGGTGACGTGGAAGGACAAATTAGATGCCCTACTTAGAGAGGAGCAACAAGATGAGATATTTAAAGTACTGCAGATAATCAAATATTTATTTTTCTGGGGCACACTACTTTGCAAGTCATTACCACTCAAATCATTAGCTCTTGCACAACAATCAAGTTTGGTATGCGATATCTCCAGACACTTTAAGATCTTTCAAAATCAGTAAACATCACTTGTTAAGTGATCACACCAAAGTATTTTTGGCTCAAGGTGTCGAACACTTATTTGAACCCTGGAGCAGCTGTTTGGAACAGATGGGTCTTACAACTGCTAGTGCAATATCTCTGTCATAAATGGCTGCCCTGGTCACTTTGTTGTTAGAGGTCAAAAATGTGACCTTGGTGCTGTGTGACAGTATGCTTTTTAAAGAAGAAGGCAATGTCTTGCACAAACTCCAAGAATAGCACTGACGTAATGTGAACATGTGCAGAATAAGCACATCAAAAACTAATACTCGATTAGTTTATTTAAGAAATGAAAACCAACATAAACAAGTGTCTTTGTTATTGTTTTGGTAATCTGAAGTGAAGTCTATAATTCTATTATTAAAATGAGCTCAAATTTATACATTAGATTATTTGGGCAACAGAAGCAAGCTGGAATTTGCAAGGTATGTACAGCTCAAAAAAATGACGTATCTCAGCAGGCCCACAACACCCTCCTTCCACCTTAACGCATCTTCCTTCCCATCATGCCCTTCTATATTTTTCTTCTTCAGCTTCGTATTAAATGTATTTATGGTATTTGTCTCAACTCTCTTGTGGAAGTGTGTTCTACAATCTAATCACCTCTGAGCTGAACAGTATTAAGACAATTTTGTCTTTTCTTTCCCTGTATCCACCCACTTATATCTGTGACCCTTCCAATGTCCTCCACCAAACTAAAACAGTTCCAGGCTTCCTGACAACAACAATTTCCTGTTCACCACAGATGTCCAAACTCTCTGCACCTTCATTCCCACCAGGCCAGCAAGAACACTTTCTTGAACTGGGTATAACCTGTTCACCAGTGCTCTTCTCACATCTGACTGAACTTGTTCTTATGTCAAACAAATTATCTGTTGACTCCATTACCATCATTCAAATAAATAGGGTTGTTATGGGAAACTAAGTTATGCTGCCTTTTAATGGGATATGTGGATTTTTCATGGTTCCAGTCTTATTTAGTCACCCTTCCTCATTGCTTCCTCTGGTACATTGATGATAATGTTGCTTGCTCTCTGGAAATTGGATCAACAGTATTTCCAATTTCCATCCTCCCCTTACACTCAACACAGTTCATCTTCAGCTCTCCCTTTCCCTTTCCTTCCTTGACCTCTTTAATCTCTATTTGTGGGGATAAGCTATAGATCAGTATCTACTATAAGTTTACAGACTCCCATGGGTACCTTGGCCATATTTCCTTCCACCCCGCATCCTGCAGAGGCTCGTCCATTCTCTTAGTTTCAATGTTTTCATTGCATCTTTCCATAGCAGTGCTTTCAGTACAGATTCCATTTTCTTCATAATGTGAATATGCTTTTCCTCTAGCCTCTTCTCATCTCCAGAAATACAGGACTGTTACCCCTTCTTGCCATCTACTCTATCAGATTCCATACTGAACAGAATATTCATTGTGACTTCTACCACTTACAGTATGATGCCACCATCAAGCATATTTTGCCCTCCCTCCTTATTTTTCCAAGGAAACCATGCCTTCCACATAAAGTCTGGTCTACTTCCTAATCGCAGTCAACATGCCCTCTTCCTTCCCAAAGGCACCTGCCATGCAGATGCACCCTTTGCTTTTTCACTTTCTCTCTTGGTGCTGTTCTCGGTCTCGAAAAATATCTTCCAGTAAAATAGCAATTTAAAATACTTCTTTCAACCTAATGTCCTGAATCTGGTTCTCATGGTAGAGTCTCCCTCACACTCAGACTCAGTAACATTTTTGTGGAATGCTTCCATTTTGTCTGCCAAAATGATCCAATTTTAATCCCTCACTCTATTGCCACTCTGACCTTGGCATTGTACCCTATTCCAATGAAGGCACAACACCATAAGAAGTGGGAACAGGAGTAGGCCATTCAGCTCCATGAACCTACTTCATTTAATAGGATTATGGGTGATCTGACATTCCTCATTCACTTTCCTGCCCTTTCGCCACAACACTTGATCCCCTTACCGATCAGCGTTAAATATGCATGCAGACTCTGCTCCCACAGCTCTCTGTGGCACAAAAGATATCTGACCAGAGTATTCTCAGCATTTTCTTTTATCTTCAATTTAAGAAGCTCTCCCCCCCCCATAGTGACTTATCTTTTCCACTCCTACTTTAAAAATGAGATCACACCGTTAACAATGCAGAAGGTGATTCAGCCCACTATAAGTTCATCAATGCTAGTTTTGCGTCTGGAGTTATAAACTAAATCCAAATCAAAGACGGTGAAGTAAAAACAATATTATTTGCCACTTATACCCAGATTATCCTGAAATATCATCCTCCCCTTTAATAGTAAGAATTTTTCAAATTAAATCATAATCTGATGTCATCTATCTGCAATCTCCTATTGTGCATATCTATGATTAGACAGAAAGACTGGCTTTTAATAATCCATAGTGCAGCCTCTTATTCAATAAAATACTCAATAAAACAGCTGAGGTGAGATGCACTTCAGGGACTAGCCTCTGTGCAAATGCAAGCTGAGTCAGACTCTGAATCAAAGGCTTCACTCCATGCTGCGTTGAGCAATGAACTGTGGCCATGCATGGTTCTGAGTTTCTATCCCCAGCATCACCTGTGTTTTCCCATCAATATACACCTGTATCTTGAAGAATGTAGAGTCAGAGTCATATAGAATAGATGGAAGTCATTTTGCTCATTGTGGCAGTACCATTCACCAGTTATACAGCTACATAAGCCCAAAGAGCAGGATCGCACAAAGTGTAGATAATGGATTCAGCCTAGCCAACTTATTGTTAAAGGCATCACTCAATTTAATGTTGCTAATTTAAATATTAAAAAAGAGCCAAATGCCTTATAAGATCAGAGCATAGTTGCAAGTCTAGGCCAATTAAGTTTCTTTATTTTATTCGATTCAAATTTTCAGTTCTCCCAAAAATTGACTGCATCCTACATTCAGCCAGTCCCTCTGCTCCCATTGGTCTCAGTCTGACTGTCGAACTGGGACTGCAAAATTGAACATTTTATTTTAAGCCAGTCAAAACAACATTTGCAGATTTTCCTTTTCATACCAGAACTGTTTTGCAGCAGATTTTCAACCAGACAATTTCAATAGTTTATGTCAATTTACAAATAAAAATTTAAAGTGAAATGAGGAAAAGGAAATCAAACTGAAAACTTCCCCCAGAAGGTTGTGTATTAAATTAATACCAAATAAGGAACCAAATAAGGAAGAATAAAGTAAGCATGAGAAGAAAATAATTTGCATTTATCTAAAATTTTAATGATAAAAATACCCAGTATTAAGTAAAGGAAACAGGTGTCAAGCAAGGGAGATACAGATTAGAAGGGTTGACAGAACTCTTGTTCAAAGGTTTTGATAAGTGTTTTGAGGTATACAAAATGGATAGATTTAGGGAGCTGTTCCAAAAATTAATGACATGCCAGTTGAAGGCATAGGGAGAGGGAAATACACAGGAAAACCAGGATAAGGACATCAATGGCAGGTGAGCAATGTTGTGGAATTGGAAATACTCAGTTACTATCATCAGTTGGTTCTGGGAGCACAAGGCTTAGTTCAAGACCAAACAAAAAGCCAAGCTTGCAACAGAACTGAGACACCTTGAGCAATTAGTGGAAAGAGGGTTAAAAATCAAAGACAGTATTTGTGACTGTGATTAAAGATGACTTGTCAAACTGAAGGAAGTTATAAATTACTGTGATAGAATTTCATGGTCTGATATCACAGAGACAGTCATGGGGTCAAGCTGGGCATGTTAAACTTACATAGTAGAATTTCACTCTGTGCTTGTGAACGAGGAAGGGAATGCATCCATAAGAATAAATATAGGGGGACTCCAGAGGCATTGTGGACTGGATGGTAACAAGGCCACTATTAAGGATGGACTGGTTCTGCTGAAGTAGTAAAAATGTAATTATTGAAAAGGTCATCACTGAGAAAGAGAAGAACCAAACCGAAAGGAATTCAGGAAGAAGTTACTGAACAGATGAGCATGGAGTTGGATGGTACTTTCAATAAGCCTTCGATAGGAAAACAGATAAGGGTAACAACTTGTGAACGAGGAAGGGAATGCATCCATAAGAATAAATATAGGGGGACTCCAGAGGCATTGTGGACTGGATGGTAACAAGGCCACTATTAAGGATGGACTGGTTCTGCTGAAGTAGTAAAAATGTAATTATTGAAAAGGTCATCACTGAGAAAGAGAAGAACCAAACCGAAAGGAATTCAGGAAGAAGTTACTGAACAGATGAGCATGGAGTTGGATGGTACTTTCAATAAGCCTTCGATAGGAAAACAGATAAGGGTAACAACTAGAATAATTGATGGTGAAGAGGGAGAATGAAGAATTTAAAGACAGAGTAGTAACAACAACTTTGAATGTTAGAAAAAGGATAATAACAGCTGGTATAATGAATAGGAAGAGAAGTTGAGTGAACAGGAATTAGACAAAGAGGTGACTGAAGAATCATCAGTGGCAGAGATGCCATGAGAGAAAAAGGAGACAGTTTATATGTTTGAGGATTTATTTCACTGGTAGTTGATGAGATTAGTTTGAACAGGGATGTCAATAGAATGAGGGCCAAGGAAGGAGATAGATAACCTTGCCTGCATCAAGACTGCAAGTGCAGACATTCTATGGCAGGTAATTAGATTACAGAATGTGTAAAAAAAAAGCAAGTATGAAAATTTATATGAAGACTGAGAAGGGCCAGTAGGATAGTGGAGTTGGAGAAGGACGGCAAGGGAAGTTGAGAAACAGCTCGGAATCACTGAAGCTGAGAAAAGAAAGTTTCTTAATAAAGAATTTGCCAGGAATCTTTGGAAGATGTAAAGTATGGAGGACTAGTACATCTCATGATTACAATGACAAAATGGTCTCTCCAAACCGATGAATTAGAATTCTGCTTTGGGTGCCATAGAGTATTGACAGATGCACACAGGACACTCATGGGTTCAGTTGAGAGGGAGTTAATCAAGATGAAGTAACAGAATAAGGCACCAACAGAGGTGCAGCGTATCATTAATGCAGAATGATGTGGAGAAATGGATCCATTTTCTGTAGGTGTGCAATCATGGGCATCAGTCAGCAGAAGTTGACTTTGAATTGAGGCAGAAAGTGGATCTCAGGGAGCAAATGGAGGAGTAGAAACTGAATTGATATACAAGAATCTACAAATGCAGAGATTCTAACAAGTTGCTACGAAGAAACACAAACATTACATAGAGGTTGAAGGATATAATGGAAGGCAAAATTTGATCTATGGGACCAGCAGATATGAGTAAAGTGATCCAGCAAACAATAAGAAAAATTAAGCTAAAAGATAGAAAGAAATGTTATATGATAGGAATGCTAAACGAATAGGAGACACTGGACAGCAAGAAAATAGAAAGAGGTAAATAATATACAAAAAGATGGTAATAGCAGGAAAAATACAGAGAACAGAATGATGTAAAGAATATGTCCTCAAGATTAGCATCCCCAAAAATAGGGAGGGGAACGTGGATAAAATGGTAAACCCAAAAAAGGAGTAACATTCCAATCAAATAGAATGCAATCAACATTTGCCTGATTTTTTTCCCATCTTGGGTGGTGGTGAGGGGTGAATTATTGTTTCCAAATGTCCATTCTTTGAAGGGGTCTTCCATCTTATGAATATGCAAATTAGATTTTCAGTCTATTTTGAGCTGGATTTATTTGGTACAGCTCAGGTTTCCTACGGCTTAGGAAACCCAGCAGCAAAATAAAGCTGGTAGTCACAACCTCCAGAAAGTAAGTGCATTTTCCAGAATTATCATTGGCCAAGAATGGTAAGCATGTTTCTTCTAGCTCCCAAAGGAAGCACTGGCCTTCCTTCTGCTTTCTGAAAGGACATGGATATATACTTATATGAAAAAAATGCAGATACACATGGAAAAATTGGCTAATTGGATCTCTAACAGAGAGTCAGATTAGGACTGACGGGCAAAGGGGCCTCCTGCGTGTTAATGATTCCATGATCATCTGGAACGATATTGAGGTGTGGTACCTTCGGAAAGATATCTGCAATTGTAATTTTCAACACCAATTCTAGTCGAGTAGACAATAGGAAACTACCTTTCAAGCATCTGTTAAAGGGATTTAAATCTTACATAAATGCTAGTAAATTTCCATGACTTACTTACAAGCTTCTGCAAATATTCTGTGCCCTGTGCTGGAGTGCAGAATAATCCATTTCATTAACATTGGATCAAGGGACAAATATTATTTCTGAGACTGTTGTAGCAATCTAGTCAGTGGGGTCATGAATACATGCAGGCTTCCACCTTGGAAAACAAATTTCTGTTGATTAATGATATTTAATTAAAATTATTTAAAATTTTCTCCCTCAAGCTAGTTCCAATATGCCTTCAGGAGATGGGCCTTCACCCATTTTTCCCTCCAACTTTGCTCCACAACCAGCTATCGTGATAGATAGGACAGGTGCCCGGGATGATTGGGTCTTCTGATTTTCTTTATTTGTGTGGAGTTCATTTATGTAAAAAAGTTAATAAGGGACAGGTAATAAAAAGCAAGAACGTACACTTTTGTTAAATTAGCATTTTCAAACTATAGTTCCCAGTTCGCGGAGTTCACAAGACAATTCAAAGGGATTTCTGAAATCATGTTTGTCCATCTATTATCACATTTTGTTTATATAATTATCTGCACTTATTGACTGATAGCACTTCTTTTCCCTGATTTTTTTTTAATTTGACCTTCAGCTATGATAGCAGAGTTTTCCCTTGGGTATCCAGTATTATCTCTCAGAAGGCAGAGCCAGGACATGACACAAGCATCAATAATTCCTTGTGATTGCTGGCCAGGTGTCAATACTTAATGGGGATCCTCAACTGTACATGAACAGCTTCTGAGAATGCCCATTCTCCAACACTGCACAAAGAAAAGTCTGAAAACATCTGTACTAATGATTCATGAGTTCAGCTGTTGGGTTAATAGCTGGTGAATATATTTCAAAATGCTTAAAAGAACTATAAATGGTTTTATGCTGTTGGAAGATTCTCTCAGTCAGGCATGTAAAACAGGCATGTTAAACAAACCTCCCAAGAGGAAAGGAAGACTAGATGGCAAATCTAGCAGCAAAATCAAGAAAATAACTAAGGAAATTAAATTGTACTTACACTATGCCTTTCACAGCATTTGTGAAAGCATTTGACAACCGATTAAGTACATAATGACTACACTTCAAAAGTAATGATGTTATGAGATAATTTTACTATGTTAATAAGGACCTGATATAAAAAGAAAGTTGTTGTTATTATACAGTAGGAAACATGGCAACCAATTTTCCCAATGTTATACATGTCAAATTATGAATAAAATGACAATTAAATAATACATTTTAGTGATATTAGTTGGAGGGGGGAGGGAATGGGAATAGAGAAGTGGGGAACAGGCCTGCACTTGATGTTTCTAATAAAAGAGAATACTGCAATCTGAATGGTAGACAGAATATACTATGTGCAAGTAAATCTCTCTTTAACACAGGTTGATTTAAAAAATTCTTGCCAAGTTCAAATTCCCCCGTAACCTCTTCCAGCTCTATAATCCAGAGTCCTAATCTATTTTAATTCTGGCCTCTTGTGGAACTCTTTACCATTGGTGACTATGCTGCCAAAGCCCTTGACTCTAAAAATCCTTCTGCTATTTTTACTTTTTCACCTCTTTCCATCCCCTTTAAACCTCTTTCTTCCTCCTTTTATGGTCCAAAGTTAGTTTTTTTGATAACTCTGTGAAGAGTTTTAAAATGGTTTATAATGTTAAATATGCAAAGCAAATGAAAGTCCCTGTTGCAGTTGAAAGCAGATTATGGGTACTGTAAATCATTGTGGTAAGAAGCCAGTTTCACCACCTCCAGATACAAATAAAAGTACTTTGGGAATATCAACTAGTGTTGGAGAAGTGAACAGCCATGATTTGGTACCAACAGTCCCCTGAGAAAGCAAAGTAGCAGTGGAGGGGATTACGAACCCAATGTTAATGCAAAGTCATGGAAGGTGTGTTGGAGATTATCTGTCAGATAAAGAAACTACCAAATAGAGGAGACAAAAGAAATCAAATTATCAATGCCAGACCAAGGGTGATAGCCAACTTCCAGAAAATATCAGTCCAAGGTTATCTTGATAATGAACAAGACACACGAGAAGGAACATTACAGATGCTTTAATGTTGACCTGACAGAGAAAACATCCCAATGCTGGTGATATTTTTACTCTAATGGGATTGTAATTTTCAAAACCAAAAAAATTCGACATAATGCAATCCTCACATAGTATCTTTACAATTGTCATCATTTACAGTCAGTTAAATACTGCAGACTGTGCCTAAACCACCATGAACTGACAATACCAAAATTAAAACTAGCTGATTAAACTACCTGCCAGACCTCCATTCTGATTCTGTTTTTCTTCCAGTTTAAATGACAATTTTCACTAATACTTGCTTTTACAGTGCTAAGCAAACTTGAGTGCTTTTAAAAAAACAAATCTATAGCAAGTGACTGACCAGCTTATAATGGCTCAATCTTGAAAGCATGTCTCATGAATGCAAAAGACAAACATCAAACAAATGGAGATTAGAGAAACGGCAGCATATTTCAATAGAAAAATAAAGATTATGAGGAGATTGGATTGTGGAATTTATGATTATGTTAAGTTACAGTTACATAAATTGTAGTTGGCTGTTCCTAGTTGTTTTGATAATGAAAGGCCTTCAGCTTGTTGATGTCTCTAGAACAGTATTGTTAAGATATAATCACCAAAAATATAATTGGATACATTGATATAATAAGGTTTTATACAACAAATTTTCAGAAGGAGAGTTATAAATTAATTTGGGGTACCTATATTGATGCAATGGTTCAAGATGAAAATGGGGGTGCTGAGGCATTGGAAACCAAATGGTTAAGAGCTCATGCGGATTGGGGTGAAGGTTACTTAGCATGCCGAATCACTGCCCCTGACCTTTCAAGTTAAAAGCCAGCAGACCTACCTGAATTCATGAAATTTTACTCACTAATCTGGCTGGAAGCTCTGGATGTCCAAATGCAGGATCTGGGACACCTGGTGGACTCCTCATAGGGTCTAATGGGGCAGTGCAGACATCCTCACAGTTCTGAGTACTTAGGCTGGGCAAGCTATCCACTGGGCCTGACCCAGGTCAGACATGGCATAACTCCAGCAGACCCATTGAAGTCACTGGGAAGAAATAGCCATTCACAGAATGATAAGTAAAGGTTAATTTTCCTTTTCATTTGGTTAGATTATCTTGCCTGTCATCATTTTGGCTCAGTTCTTCTTTCTCTATTTATATAGTCTAGTCTGCTGGACATGTCTCCCAACCGTACTATTGGCAAAACATTACATTGACAAAGAAGTATAATCTGATCCTAAATGCTGCTTAACTGCTATGTTTACTCATTTGGCCTGACCCCATCAGAGATATTCCTTTTGTTCTACTCAACCCTCGCCTACCTTTTCTGCTACTGCAAACTAACTTGTTCTCTCTCTTTCCAGTCCTGAATGGTCTCAGACCTGAAACATGAACTATTTCTCTTTCCACAGATGTGCCTGACCTGCTGTGTGTTTCCAGCATTTTCTGTTTTTATTCAGGTTAAGACAAACCTTACCAGATAGTAAAGGTTCAACAGATTGAAAAGAAAAGACAATGGCACAAAGGAATGCATCACTTGCTAAAAATAAGTAGGTAAGTCTGTACTTCCAGGTCAAAAATGTAATTCAAATATAGATTTTAAAAGTAATATTGGTTTCCTACATTGTGATTAGGTCAAGATTCCTATTCAAGAAGATCTATCTTTAGTATTGAACTTTGAGAATTGTTTGAAGTAACTTGAAATTGAGATCAAATTTACATTCGAGAAAATCCACAGGGTTTTGTGAGTAGGAACAATCGTAGTATTATACAGGCTGCTGGTGAACTACATTTTGTAATGGAGTTCATTCTCTGAATTCTAAATATGGCTTCAGTAGTGTTAAACGCTGGATCTAAAAGTATAGCAGTTAGCGTAATGCTATTACAACACCAGCAACCTGGGTTTAATTCTGTAAGGAGTTTGTACGTTCTCCCTGTGTCTGTGTGGGTTTCATCCGGGTGCTCTGGTTTCCTCCCACATTCCAAAGATGTAAGGGTTAGGAAGCTGTGGACATGGGACGTTGGCACTGGAAGTGCAGCAACATTTGTGGGCTGCCCCGCGAACACTCTATGCAAAAGATGCATTTCACTGTGTGTTTTGATGTACATGTGACAAATAAAGATATTTTATAAAAGTGCTCTTACATTGGTCTGAAGTTTCCTCCTTGTATGTAACTTAGAGTCTCACCTGAAAATACATCCAACGCTATATCCAAGATCCCAAAGCCAGGTTACACTAGAGCATCCTGCCAAACTCACAAAAGTGAGCTCAGTCTTAAAATGGCCACAAATAAGCTTAAATAATAATGGGAAAGCACCCAATCCCAAACCATACATTTTGTTTTTACATGTGATTAATTTAGTTTTCTCATGATTCATGCACATCAAGCAAGACATGTTTAGAGACCTGAAAATGGGAAAATGTTTCAGTTCTCACGAGTCTTGTACTACCACTAATGTGACTCATTCTAACTGCAAACTGACATAATTTTACTTTGTCTTGTGGTGCTAAGAGACATTTGTAAAGCTCATGTGCAATTTAGACAACTTTAGTGGCTCTGCTCACTCACTTCCTCTAATAGATAGGACTATGCTCAAAAACACATGGGACTGACATTTATCCTCATCCAGTGGTAAATGGTTAAGCCTTATTCTGGGACTGTGACCACTTAGTTCTTAACCTTCAGCCAGGGGAAACATTCGTAGGCAAAGCCCGGTTTACGTGTCACTGAGATCACCTCTCATCCTTCTAAATTCAAGGAAAATAGGCATGTTCTTTTCAATATCTCTTCCTAAGGCAATTCCTATTCTCTCCAATCCAAGCAATCAGTCGTAGAATAATACAGTGTGTAACAGGCTCTTAGGACCAACAAGACTGATGCTGACCATCAAGCTAATCCTATACTAATCCCATGTTATTCTCCCCACATTCCAATCAACTCCTCTAGATTGGACAACTCACCTACACACTAGGGCAATTTACAGTAGCCAATTAACATACCAACCTGCATGAATTTGGGACGTGGGAGGGAACTGGAGCACCTGGGGGAAACGCATGTGGTCACAAGGAGAATGTGCTGAGGCAAGGATCAAACCTAGGTCGTGGAACTGCACCACTGTGCCAATCTAGCATGAAGCTTTGTTGCATTCCCACTAAATAAATCAATCCTTTAGTATTCTAGGTCTGGAATCACTGAGGTTGTACACAATTGTAATGTCACTCTGATCCTTCGCACCAATGACTAGCATACCATCTTGTCTTCTCCTTTGCTTACTGCACATGTATTAACTTTCTGTGATTCATGTTTAATGACATCCAGATCCTTGGGATACCAATCTTTTCCAGTCTCTCATGACCTCAAAAATACTACTTTTCTATTTTCCTTACTCCAGTGGCAACTTTACATTTCTTCATATAACATTTTAAGCCCATTTTCTTCCTCACTTGCTTAATCTATCTGTATCTTTCTGCAGCATCTCTGCTTACCATCTAACATATCTGTGGCATGTTTAGTATGGATATTATGATTGGCCATAGAAATTGGTATTGGTTTTATTATTGTCATATGTACTGAGATACAGCGAAAATCATTCGTCTGCATGCCATCCAGTCAGATCATTCCATACATAAGTACATTGAGATAGGAAAAAAGAAAAACAGAATGCAGAATATCATATTGCTGCTGCAGAGAACGAGCAGTGCAAGTGAACAAATAAGTGCAAGGGCCACAATGACGTAGATTGGGTTCATCTTTAGCATATGAGAGATCTGTTCAAAAGTTTGATAACAGCAGGACAGAAGCTGTCCTTGAGTCTGGTGGTACTTGCTTTCAAGCTTTGTATTTCCTGCTCAAAACGGAAGAGGGGTGAAGAGAGAATGATCGGGGTGGGAGGGGTCCTTGAATATGTTGGCTGCTTTACTGAGGCACTGGGAAGTGTAGACAGTCAATGCAGGGGAGGCTAGTTTGCATGATGGACTGGACTGCATTCACAACTCTGCAATTTCTTGTGGTCTTGGGCACAGCAGTTGCCAAACCAAGCTGTGATGCAAGTGTAAAAGTTGGTGAGAGTCATTGGGAACATGTCAACTTTCCTTAGCCTTCTGAGGAAGTAAAGGTGTTAGAGGCGTTATCTGGCTGGCAGTCAGAATCCAGCCAGAAATAATGCAACCACATATGCATACATTTTTGCCTTTCTTCTTCTCAACAGCAATGCAATGTAATTCAGATAAATAACCAAGCTGCTAGGTATGTAATATTAAATGGCAGTGACCAATATGTCCATAGAATTATCAAAAATAAAACAATTTTCCCGTGGTTACAACTATAACAAAAAGCCCAGGGAAAGGCATATAAAGCACATGGCATACAGTCAACAATTTTGCATGAACTACTGTTTATTGCAAGAAACACAAGAAGAGTTGGGAAAACTCAGGAAAAAAAATCAGGAAGAATTACTCTTTCAATATCCAGTACCTCCAGCAAATTACACTGCTAGGGATATGTAAAAGCTCATATCCAACTTGTTACTTACTCCCTAAATGGACACACCCTCTTCTCTAAGAATTTGAGGCAAAAAACAACAGATACTGGAAATCTGAAACCAAAACAGGGAATGCTGGAAGTGCTCAGCAGGACAGGCAGTATCAGTGGGGAGAGAAACAGAGTCGATATTTTGTATTAAGGTCTCTTCATTAGACTGGAAAAGTCAGGAAAGCAGTGTTTCAAGTTGCCAAGAGGGGGAGGGTGAAGAGAAGAGGGACTTGTGATAGGACAGAGACCAAAGATCAAGGTTACATTTACTTTAAAAATTGTCAGATGGAACAAAATGATAGAGATAAATTGGAACATTAATTGAAAGAAAGGTACAGCTACATGTGTGGAAATAAAGGGGTTTTCCTTTAGTTGTTAAACTCAATGTCAAGTCCTGAGGCTTTTAACATGCTTTGACGGAAGTGCTGCTTCTTGAGCCTAGGTTGGGCATCAATGAAGCATTACAGGCCAAACACAGAGAGGTAAGGATGGGAGTGGGATGGAGAACTAAAGTGTCAGTGGATTGTATTCAAGCCCTTCAACACTTAAAGGCCAGAATTTTATCCTGTCTGTGAAGTAAATAAACTATCTTTGGAGCCAACCTTTATAACTATGAGTACTATGTAGCGAGACATTTGTTCATTTGACATTACAAATATATGTAAACAATACCAATTGTAAAGTTAGGGAGCATAAATGAGCAAAAAAGTACTGAATGAAACTCCTATGTTTCAGTGACATGCCCAGGAACTAAATAGAAGCAGATCTATGATAAAACCCACGTGGGCGAGTCATTATCACTGTTTTGAGAAACACACAGGGAAAACATGGTCCTGGGAGCTGCTGTAGGCTGAATGCCTCCCACTCTTGCTATAATCATTATTTCCTCTTCAAGAAGCAAATGTCAGTGGGCAATTTTGTGGGGAGATACCATTGCGGAGTTCAAAGCCATGAACTGTAATGAAAATCATAATTATTTAGTAGGTGGTTATTTGGCTCATTATGATGGCTTTCTGTAGAGCAACTCAGTCCAATTCCCTGATTCAGTCATCAGAGCCCTGCATTTCTCTGCTTCCATCACTCTTGTAGGCAGCAAGTTCAGGGCATAGAATCATACAACACAGAAACAGGCACGGTCGGCTCATTTTGTCCATGCCGACTGTAATGCCAGTCTACTCTAAACCCATTTAGCTGCATTAGGCTTGTATCTCTCTATGCCTTCCCTATTTAAATACCTGTCCAAATGCCTTTTAAGTGTTGTAATTGTATCTGACTCTAAGGCCAGATAACAACCACCCTCTGTGTGTAAAACATACCCTTCAGATCTCCTTTAAATTTCTCCCCTCCTACCTTAGACCTGTGTCCTCTGATTCTGGACCCCTATCCTGGGAAAAAGATTCTGACTATCTATCCTATCTATGCCCCTCATAATTTTATACATCAACCCTCAGCCTCCTATGTTCAAGTGAGGATAAGCCCAGCCTATCCAATCTCTCCTTATAACTACAGCCATCCATTTCAGGCAACATTCTGGTGAATCTCTTCTGCACTCTCTCTTGTTACCAAATGGTGGTGACCAGAATAGTACTCAATACTTGAAGTGAGGTTGAACCAATATTTGTACAGCTGCAACATGGTCATTACTACTCTCTGTGTAAGAGATTGTTCCTCGCATCTCTCTTTAAATCTTGCCTAAAATCTCAAATCAGTAATCTCTAGTCCTTGCACTATTAGCTACTGGGAACAGTTTTTCTTTCTCTACTTTATCTAAACTTGCCCAATCTAACCTTGTATCTAAAACCTGGAACCATTCAAGCACCCTCACATCATTCCTAAAGCATGGTGACCAGAACTGGATGTAATACTCCAGCTGTGGTCTAATAAGAACTTTTCAAAAATTCAGCACAAATTTCCTGCTTTTGTAATCAATAACTCTATGCTCTGCTAACTAATCTTCTATGTGTCCTGCTACCGTCAAAGAGCTCTGCATGTAAATCCCCAGATAGCTATCTTTCCGCATACTCTTTAGAATTGTACCATTAAATTTATAATGTATATTCCCATTACTTTGCCAAAATACATCACCCCACATTGCACTAAATTCCAACTGCCACTTGTCTGACTTTCCTGCTAGTTTATGTCCTTTTTCATTTCATCCTCACTTTTGCCACATGTCCATCATAGGCAAATTTTGAAATTTTGCAGTTTTCCAACATTCATCTAAAAGAAACCAGTAGTCCGAGCACTGACCAATGGGGACCACCACTGTGGACCATACTTCAGTCTGAAGAACAATCATTTACTACAGCTCATTCTTTTATAACTTTAAGCCACATTTTTTTTATATATATCTTAGCTGACATGGACTTGTGCTAAATCTTGTTAACCAGCCTTTTATGCTGTACTTTGTCAAATGCGGTTTAAAAAATCTATGTAGATAACATTCTCCATCTTCCCTTCATCGATCTTCTCTGTTACTTTATTGAAAATTGAATTGGGTTAGTTAAACAGAATTTGTATTTTACAAATCCATACAGGTTCTCCTTATTTAACTCAGACTTCTCCAACAGCCTGTTATTATCTCCACTCCAGGTTTTCTTCGCAAGTTCTCTGGACCAGGTGACATCAACTCTCTATATGTTGTCAGCCTTTTCATTACAATCTGCCTATCAAGTCTTACCACATCCAGTACCTCTACTACCTCTGCTTTCATTGATGTTTTGTCAGTTTTTGCTTCCTAAATAAACACTAATTCAAAGTATTAATTATTCTAGCCTTGCCCTTCATCCATAACCATGTACCACCTGCCAAGTCTCACCCTGTTGCTTACCTTCTATATGCTAGTCCTTGATTTTAGGGTTCCCTTTTAAGTTAACTGCCATTCAATTCTCAAATTGTCTCTCTTCCAGTCTCATTTTCCTTTACATTTTCTCTCTTAAATTATTGCATTCACCTGATACGCATGTACACTCTCTTACTCTCTTTTTCATCTTATTTTTTTTTATCCCTCACCATTTCTGGCCTTGATTTGCCTACCTTCTCCTTCTGTGGGAATGACCCCACCCTGTATGTATTACATCCCCAATTGTTTCTCCTGTAAACCTTTGGTTCTATTATGCCCTGGATGGATGCCCTCTCATCCCATTGAAATTAACCCTCTTCAATTTAGAACTTAGAATTAGATTGTTCCTTGTTCTTCTCCATTACTAATCTAAACCTTATGATACAACAATTACTCTTACCCAAATGTTCTCCCAGAACCTGGGTTTATCTCTTTACCTAGTACCAGCCCCAGCAATTCTGTTTTTCTAGTTAGGCTGAGATGTATTAGTCAAGGAGGTTCTCTGAACATAGTTCAGAAATTCACTCCTCCCCCCAACCTCCTTTTCCTAAATAATGACATAATCCCAGTAGATATCTGGGTAAATACAGCTCTCAATATTAGCAGTCTGCAGTTCATATCTCTGTAATCTCCTGGCATATTTGCTTCTTGATCTCCTTTCAATATTTGGAAGCCTGTACAATACCTCCAGTAGCATGATCACACACTTTGATTCTCAGCTCTATAACCAAATGGATTCTGCCCTGGCCTTCATAAGAACAATCAGCACTACCACGCCACCTCCCTTTTATCCTCCCTGTCGTTTCTGAATACCTCAGAGAAAAGTAACCAGAGAACACAGATATAAGATAATTGCCCCATGATCAAGGGGAAGGATCCAAGGAGAAGCATTTTTATGCAACTAATTATGACCTGGAATACACAGCCTGAAAGGGTTCAGAAAGTTACATTTAAGAGGGAACTAGAAAATACTTGAAAAAAAAATGTTATAAGGCTTTGGGGAATGAGTTCGACAACAGGGTTAATTGGAGGGCTTTTACGAAATGCTGGTATAGGAACAAGACAAATAGTCCCAGTCTCTGACATTTGAAAAGAAAGGCTTCAGATTTGTCGAAACAACATACATTAATTCTAGCTTGACCTTCTTCATGTTCCTTTTGCATTTCCTAACAATATTAAGTAGTAATTACGTGCTTTTACTTACGTTACATACAACTGATGTTGCCCGCATGGATACTTTGGGACAGTTTCCCAGAGGTCACAACACCAACTGCCTATGTATGCATTGTTTTCCTCTTATCAGTTTATGTGATGTGTGTGTTGGCAAGGTCAACATCAGCTAACATTCCCTAATTGTGCGCGAGAAGATAGTGGTGACCTGTCTTCTTGAAGCACTGCAATCCTTCTAGTGAACATACATCTATATTAATATTGCTCAGAGAGCTCCAGAACTTGGAACAAGCAATGATGAAGAAAAGTTGTAAGTCAGGAATAGCATGCAAATTAAAAGGGAACCTGCTGGTGTGGCATTTTCATGCACCTGTTCTGCTTGTTTGTCTTGATGATAAAGGACGTAGGATTGGGCAGCGCTGTTGGAATATCCTGGACAAGAAACAGCAATACATTTTGTACATGGTTCACAATGCAACCATGATGTGTCAGTGATTGGAAGGAGAACGGGTGATAATCAGGTAGATTATTTTGTTGAGCTCCTTGAGTGTTTTTGGAACTGCAGTCCTCAAGGCAGGTGGAAGATATCCTCTCACATGATTTGTGCCTTGCTGGGAGTGGAACGACTTGGATGAGTCAGGTGCTGAATCCCGCTGTTGGATATGCTGTCTTTGACTTGCTCTTGTAGCCAGAGTATTTAAGTGGCTGGGCTAGTTAACTTTTTAGTCAATGGTAAGCCCCATGATGCTGAAAATGGGTAATTTGGTGATGGTAATGTCTTTGTAAGCTAAGGGCAGATGGCTGAACACTGTTGAAGATGCTTGTCATTCATGTGACATGAATGTTTCTTGCCCTTTCTCAGCCCATATTTTCTGTTGTCCATGCCTTGCTGGATCCAGGCATGGACTATTTCATTTGTTAGAAATTTTGAATGGAATTGAGTTATCATTAACAGACACCCCCACTTCTGATATTGTGATGTAAGGAGAAGGTCATCAATGAAGCAGTTGAAAATGGCTGGGCCTGGGACATTTGTCTGAGCAACCCCTGCTGATACTATCCTGAAACTTGGATGATCCTCCTCCGGTGACTAGAACCACCTTTCTTAATGTGTGTTATGAGTATTTTTCTCCCTTGATGCCCCTTAATTTCAGCTTCACTGGAATTTTTGATGACACACTCATCAAAAGTTACGTTCATGCAAAAGACAATCGCTTTCATAAATCAGCTCTTTGGTCCATGTTTGGACCTAGGCTATAATAAGGTCTGAATCAATGTGGTCCTGGCAAAATGGCATTATAGACAAGGTAAAGCCACTCAATCTCAACTAGTCAAAGCTTGTCACCCCTTCCGCTGCTAATGGTGGTTTTCCTTTGGTGAGGAGTAGCACCAGTGTTCATTAGCCCCAGTAGAAACTAGCTTACTCTCCAGGTCTCAAATTTCCAAGGGCAATGACAGATGGCAACTCTGATGAGGTTAGGTCTATCACTGGCAACACCCTGTGAGAGTACACAAAGTAATAGACTAGCAATGAAGCAAATCATTACAGGATTAGTAGATGCAGGTGGTTCAAACAAAAGCTTTAGTTGAATGATTTCTTTTGGATCTATATGTGAGCCAATCCTCTGACCCTTTGTGATGAACGAATGGACCTTCCCAGAACAACATGGTACACAGTCAACAACAACTGAGTTGGCATGTGTGGATATCAATTCCTGTCATTTGGTGTAATAGAGCCTAAAGCACTCAACCGCATTTGCAATATTTATTATATAATATCAACACACTCATTGGAGATAGCACAATTAACCACATCCTATGTGGTATATGTTCATCACGTGCTATCCATCAGTCAGCGTGTATAGTTGAAGGAAATTTTTTGCAAGCTCTGGAGATTGTCCAGTTAAGAGAATTACATCATCTTTTGACTCATCGTGCTTTAGGAATTTGCACAAATAAAAAATATTGGCACCTGTTTAGTTCAAATGCTGAACTTGCATCTTAAAATGTTCAGCCAAATCAGAATCTGAGATCTTGTGCCAAAAGACATATAGGCCAGACATAACGTGCTAAATTGTGCTTAATTCAGCCTGACACCCAGATTTGCCCAGTTCCTGCTCTTTCCCTATCCCTATATTAATCTAGTGTTGATGAGTGAGTCATATCAGTTCTGGAGGAAAGTGCTCTATGTGTCCCACGAAAAGGCTGTATAGCTCGGTCCATACATTTTAAGATGCAAGTTTCATAACAATATCTTTTATTGTTGAAAATGAATTAAGTTAAAGGATTTATTCAACTGTGAACATGGGATATGGAAGGATTTGCTGGGCCTCTGTTCAAGGAAGATTTGAAAGATATTCAGGTATAGAAGGATTGGATGTCCATACTGAGCAAGAGATGGTTGTGACCAAGAAACTAGGTTACTTCAACATCTGCTGATATGTATCATTATTTTAATCAGTACTTTGTTACATATCTGATGTTATGCTCAATTTATTTGTACACAGGTAACAGGACTTTCTATTTCACTCTCTTCACCGTCTCCTAAAACCTTTTTGACCACCCCTGTATATTTTCCTTGTGTATATATCTTCAAAATTTTGTATGATTTCACTGCCTTGGGACATTTTACATGTTAAAAATGCTGTATCAATGCAAGTTTAGTTGCACAATGCAGCAACAGATAAATGAGAAGGTGATTGATTAAGTTTTGGTGTAATTGACCTACCTTCTTTGCAGATTGTGGAACTGCACAGTGCATCCTATCACACAGTGCAATAACATTAATACTTGAATTTTGATATGTATGCATAAATTTATGAAAGGCATCTCAAAAGTCATTTACATAGCTACATTATTACTTAAATTGAAAAAAAATTGAAAAATATGTCAACAACATTTACTGCACTTAGGGGCAAACACCATATAACTTTATAGGTAAATGTAATCCTTGGAATTCTATATCAAAAAGCCCTTGATAATCTTGCAAAAGTTTGAAGAAAGAGAGGAGATGCATTAGTTTGTCCTATGAGTCCTTGCACAGGTTCAGTGTACACATTCCCACGTTAAAGTATTGAGATACTCGCAATTTCTCTAACCTTCTGAAGTGATTGGCCACAACGCCCACAAGCTCTCCAATGCGGTTCTCATTGGCTGGCTGCATTTTATGAAGGCACACAATGAGGTCTTTGTTATCCTTTGTGTGAAACACAATGAGTTGATCTTTTCCTGTTGACACACTCACCCCAGTAACCTAAAGGTAGTGAAAAAAATTATTAAACACACCTTACATACTGCTTTCACATCTCTTTCATGATCCAAATGTAGTGATCCACTGTATCAGAAACTGACATTTCATTACGTGACTTTATTCATACAAGAGGCTAGCTTTAGGTCTTGAAAGAGCTATCCATATCATCCCATTCCCTTATCTCATAATTTCTAACATCAAAAATGATAATTTTTCTTTTTGAAAATTTCAAGTCTATTGCACAGCATCACAATCATTTGTATGCTTGAATGGTGGATGCTGGAGTCATATTTGCAGGGCAATTATTGTATAGTTCAAGCAAGCCTTCATCTTGGGAAAATTGGAACCACCACAACTTATGCATTTCTAGCATTACCATTTCTTTAAAAAAAAAGCTATGACTTACATGCATATTAAGATAATAATATCACTATGAGGTTGGATATTATCTGCACAATCATTTCATGTGGAAAATGGACCTATTATTCATCATTCTTTGTTTGAATTAGTTGTTGTTGATTTTAGTTTGGATACTTAAGTTTTTCATAAAACCTTAGTGATAACAGCATCTTGATACTTGGTAACACAGCATATTCCACTACAGTTCAAAGTAGCACCCTGTACGTGTCTTCACACTGTTGTTGAAGTCACACATATTGTACAAAATGCTGTTAAGATTTACAGTGAATATTATATTACTAAAATCACAAAGTGCATCAGAGGCTAAACAGATATTAATCCAGTTGAAAATTTCCAAATTCTAATTTCTTACAACAGTGGTTGAATTTCAAAAGCAGACACCTGTTTCAAAAGGAATCATGCATCCACCAATATATGTAGCCTTGTGGGTTTTTTCAAACATCCACCTTAAAGCTGTGTATTGGTTATTTTACCCTAACACAAAGACCCTTCATTTATTTCTGTCCATTTATGCAATCAATCATTAATACAATGCACGCATACAATCCATCCATGGTTATTGGACTTCAGCTTCCTGACAATATAAGGTAAATGACCTAATAAATGTGGTTAAGGATCACCTACTCTTACAGTGGATTCAGAAATAGATTAGGGAAAATCATGGGACAGAAGATGGTAAATGATAGTAACCCAAGAGCAAAACAAACCTTTCATATACAGGAGAAGCAGAAATCAATTATTTTTCATACTATTTAAGTAAATAGAAAAATTCAAAAAACCAAAGGTGAACAGACTGTTCATTGGGATGATCAAGTGACATGCTCCTGGGCATCATCACCTGCATAGCAATTCTTATTGATTGCATTGTGATTTTCTCTCATTACTTTCAATGTGATTGTACTAAGTCTGCAGACAAGCATTGCCTAAACCAATATTCCTTTACTAGGTTTACTCAATCAAGCAGGAGTCCTGTGGCCAATCACAAGTCTCTCAAAACATAGGACAACTGAACACTTTGAATGCTAAACTACAGCCTTTAAAATCACATTACGAAGAGTGGGTTGAATCAAACAGCTGGATGGATGATTAGGAAGCATTCTTCTATTCCTACGCTTGTTGCCCTTCCTTAAAAAAACATTTCCCTATACTTATGCTCCAACAGCACCTATTTTTATTTCTAGAGATTTTTAAATACAGGATATTGGGTGAAATAAGGGAGAATAATAGATATTTGGGAGTGAAAACATTTGGAATAATGAAACATTCATAAATTTGTTTATACTTTTATATATGATGGTAATAGTCTTTTACCCAGAGTAGAAGAGTCCAAAACTCAGAGGCATAGGCTTAGGGTGAGAGGGGAAAGGTTTAAAAGGGACCTGAGGGGCAACTTTTTCATGTTGAGGGTGGTGACTATATGGAATGAGTTGCCAGAGGAAGTGGTTGAGGCAGGTACAATAGTATCATTTAAGAAGTACTTGGATAGGTACAGGGAGGGGTGGGGCTTGTAGGGATATGGGCTGAATGTAGGAAATTGGGACTAGCTGGGTGGAAAACATGGTCAGCATGGACTGGTTGGGCTGAAGGGTTTGATCTGTGCTGTATTGCTCTATGACTCT
Source organism: Pristis pectinata (assembly GCF_009764475.1). NCBI lineage: Eukaryota > Metazoa > Chordata > Chondrichthyes > Rhinopristiformes > Pristidae > Pristis > Pristis pectinata. The sequence goes on along the minus strand of NC_067429.1, from coordinate 26,901,726 downwards.
ACTAGTATTTTAAACTGATGAGACAAAAATTCTTCATCCTTAAATTAGGCTGTTTGAACTTTAGCACCGGTCCTTCCAAGTATTTTTAGATGGGGTTTTTTGTTAAATAAATGCATAACAGAAGCAATCTCAATCATATGTCACCTCCCCACCCTTCCATCTTATTTATTTTTCTCTCTTCTTTAGAGTTAACTGCAGCTTTGCAGAGCGCAGAAGCAAAATGGACATCTGCCAGTTTTCTATAAAAGGAACAGTGATGTCATTTTTCTTGCTCATTAAACCAGATTCAGTCCTAACTGCAGGCATCTTCAGTTCAAGAAAAAAATATAAAAGGCAATGGGACAAAGAAGCACAGACAACAGACCAGTCAGCCCATTTTAATCTGTCATTCTTTAATGCATGTTAGTACACTTTCAATATTCAGGGATCTATTAGTATTCAACTGCTCATCCAGAACACAACCACTTATATCGAGAAGTTACAGATAGCTGGATTACAAAGACTCGTTCCCTTCTAATGCCCCTAAGAACTCTCAAATTTATTGCATACTTCTGACCACTAGATTTCCCATATGTGCTGAATTTTAAATTTTTTTCTCATTTGGTCATTAAAACAAACAAAAACCAGATTAAATTTCTGCAAAGCAAATGCGATCAAGATCCCCAAACAGTTAATTTGGAATTTGCCCTTTTATTGCGGTTGACTTTGACACTAGCAAAATGGTTTGACCTTCCCTGACAGTGACTCCAACATCCTTTAATTTAGAGAGACACATTGAGGTTTGCTAGTTAAGCAACCTGATTATTTTATGTTCACAGCAACTACGTTCCACCATACAGCGACATATCAGCTGATGCAGTCTCCAAGGGGATCGCTATGGAAACTGGGTTACCACGGAAATGCTGATACTGAACTATTCTGACAGTAAGATGAATTTACCAATGAACATCTGGGCACATAATGGTACAAAAATCACAGAATCTCTTCTCCAAGAAGAACATACTACAACCAAATGGCAAATTCGACACCATTTCACAGATTGTGGTTGGGAAAGCAAAACACAGATTTTTGAACTAGTACAATATATTTCTGTTCTAAGGAGCTTTTTTTTTGTAGGAAAAAAACCTGTCCATTCTGGGAATGATTCTGTTGGATTTAATTAAGATTCATATGTTGGGTTTATGTAGATGTTAACCCTAAGGAGAGACTAATCATTACATAATTTTAAAAGCTTTAGGCAGTGGATTTGTCTCATGTTTTGTTAATGTCAGTATTAACCAGTGAAGTAGAAAATATTAGGTCTAAATTGTATGGACAACTTTTCAAATTGTGAGGAGACTGAGTAAAGGGAGCTTAGTGAAAGTGTAGTTCTAGACATTTATGCCGCAGTTATCACATCTTGGAAAGGCAGGTCTGTGCATGGAATATCCCAAATTTCAATGATAAACAACTGTGCTGCCAGGTAAAGAAGGAACTGGGGTGAGGAGCTGAGCTAATAGCAGTTCCTTTTTTGCACAGTTCTAAAGGAGAATACAAGAGCAAGTCACCAGAGGTTGCTCCTGTCATCTAATTGTGGCAAGTTATAAAGTGGAAATGATACAACCATCACAGCAGGTTCCTGGTTTGCCTTATCATAGAAATAACAAAACATGGAGGCATTGTAAAAGTCAGACAGGCATAGCCACTTCCACAACCTCAGGATATCCATTCACTTACACCCAAGAAAACAGATGGTGGAAGGAGAAAAATAACCTGGAATTTTAATAGAGCTGTTCAAATCAGACTCCTTTTGATTATGACCTACATTATACAAAGGGATGGTCTTCATCACTTGATATTGCTTCAGTGGATCCAATTTGTATAGATGCCGGTCAGTGATGAAAATTGCACGGTCTTCAGATTTATTAAATCTGTTTATCTGTTGAGAGACACAAACAAATGTAGTTTAAATAATGAAACCAACCCAAGGCAAGGTTATTAGCAATGTGCAAAAATGAGTCCAGTAAGGTCCTAAGGCAATGTTGATTTTCCTTCACCATGTTCATTAGGAATGGCACTAAGCCAGTTTCTGTTTTCTTAAAATGAAATAGGAATAAGCTATTCAGACCCTCCAGAAAGCTCCACTGATAATTAGAGCCTGGCTGATCTCAGGTCTTCGATCCTGTGTGAGCCTCACACCCTATCTTGTGAAGTTACAAGAGCTGCCCTGTAATTACTTCATTTTTCTCTCTTTTGAAAAAAACTTTAGCCTCTTATTAGGCAGTTCTCTGTTTCAATGGTAATAATGTCTCCAAGGTTGCTTTTCACAATAAAATCAGCAGTGAGCAATCCACTCCAGGGGAATTCAACAAAATAATTGTGCTTTTTATGAAATGTGGCTGGGGCACAGCCTGGGCATTACCAAAACCAGACGAGCACCAACTTGTAAACAATTATTAATTTCAGAAAAGATGACACCTAACTTCCACTTCAACCACCAAAGGTTCCAGAAATGACAATGAACGACAGAGATCAGGAAAATCCCAGGTTTTCTCTTTTGACTGCCACCACAACAAATAGATTTAAATAGCATCCTTCATGGTCTCATGAACTTCAGAAGTATTTTTTAGCCAATTATATACATTTTAATTGTGGATCTTGTTTTATGTTGGGAGGTGGCAGCCAATTGCACAAAGCCAGAAGTACTAATGATATAAATGTCCAGATACTATGCTTTTGGATATTAGCCAGGATAGTAAAGAAATCTCCCCTGCTCTTCTTCAAATTGTCTCATGGTTCAAACTTGAGGACAGGTGGAGCTTTGGTTTAACTTCTCCCTGAGAAATTCCAGGATCAAGACCGATTGCAATCCTCCCAATGGTGCCTTTCAACGTAGCATAGGTCAATAACTTCAAAAAGATCCTAATATATCTATTTAAAAAAAGTAAGTATATTAGGATATCCCTGAACATCAGTCATTTGCCTGTGATCTAAAGAGCGTGAAGGGATCTTATGCAAAATCCCACCGAACATGTAGAAGGAAGCCTCAGTTTAATATTTTATTTGCATCCTATCAGAGTTCTATGGAATCTTGCAACTTGGATGATGACTGAAAGTATTGATGTATTCAATGAGTTCTATAAGATAAAGCATGATGTAACTGTCAGCTGGTAATAGAGTGTGACTGATGAAAAATTGCTGGTATGTACAACATTTTACCTTGTGGTGACACATAATCATGAGACTAACATCTACAACAACCAAGGTTCATGTTGGGTCAATTGTCTCCAGCAAAAAAGAAATCAAAATAATATCCAAATGAACACTTTTCACTTGTTATACAAGAGCACTGCTCCAAAGTCCAGCATCTACACTGAGTAAAAAAATTCAAAAAGAACATATTCAACTTACTGAGAACAGTGATTTACTGCTTCTCGTAAGTCTTCAATAACTTGTCATCAGATGAGAGTGGAATCTTTTCCCGCCTCCAGGCTCAGAGGCTTGTTAACACAAACAAGGCACGGTAAATAACTCCACTGTATGCAGTACAACTCCAACAATCTGATCCACTCAGGATTTTGGTAGTGCTGGACTGGCAGATTTTCTGAACTCTTGGGTGGTATTCCCTGCTAATATCCTGGCACATTTTTATTTCACATTTTTGATGTTACGAAGTATAGTATGTTTTCTAGTAAACAAGGGAGCATGAAACATGGGAAAACGAGAAACAGGGCCCAGGTGAGTCAGAATGGAGTAGGAGAACCAGGGCCTCAGCGAGTTGGAGGGAAGCACAGGAACTGCGGCTTTGGCGAATGAAAGGGAGTGTGGGAACTGGGGACCTGGTGAGTCAGAAGGGAGCATGACAATTGAGGCCCTGGCGAGTTGGAGGCGTACAGGAGTGAGATAGATCGGCTGGTTGAGTGATGTCAAAGCAACAACCTCGCACTCAACATCAGCAAGACCAAGGAATTGATTGTGGACTTCAGGAAGGAGAGGGCAGGAAAACACACACTGTATTCATTGAGGGTCAGTGGTGGAAAGGGTGAGCAGCTTCAAGCTCCTGGGCATCAACATCTCAGAGGATCTGTCTTGGGCCCAACACATTGATGCAATCATGAAGAAGGCCTGCCATCGGTTCTACTTCATTAGGCATTTGAGGAGATTCGGTATGTCACCAAAGGCATTCATCATTAAGGACCCTCACCATCCGGGACACGCCCTCTTCACGATACCACCATCAGGGAGAAGGTACGGGAGCCTGAAGACCCACACTCAATGTTTCAGGAACAGCTTCTTCCCCTCCACCATCAGATTTCTGAACTGTCCATGAACACTACCTTGATATTCCTCTTTTACACTATTTATTTATTTTTGTAACTTATAGTAATTTTATGTCTTGCACCGTACTGCCGCCGCAAAACAACAAATTTCACAACATATGTTAGTGATAATAAACCTGATTCTGATTCTGGAATGGAGTGCAGGAACAGGGGTCTCTGTGAGTGAAAGTGAGCATGGGAACAGAAGCTTTGGTGAGTTGGAGGGAAATGTGGTTCCTGGGGCCCAGTGAGTGAGAAAGAGGTTCAGCAAACATTACCTGATGAGCAAGATGCCAAACCATCGGGCTTTCCAAATGGTCGGCTAGCAGATTATCAGAGTTTTACTGCATTTTGAACAAGCGAAACATGCCATATTCATCAAATTCTTCTGTGACTGTCAGTGGTCTGTCACTGCACAGGCACACTGAGTTTTGGAGGAAGCTGCAGCACACAATATGTGTGGTGATCAATGCTGATTATTAGAATACGTTCATGCATTTCATTAAACTACTGATTTATGATGCACATTCATTTGTTACAATGGTTGGAGATAATTGCCATAGTAGTTTGGAGTTCAAACAATTTATTTCAACTGAGTAGCAAAAAACTGCATGCCATAAATTTGAAATAGAAGCAGAAAATATCGGAAATGCTCAACAGGTCAGGTAGCATCTGTGAAGAATGAAACCGAACTCATATTTTAGTTCAGTGACATTTTGTCAGAACCAAGAAAAGTTAGAAAACAGGCAAGTTTTACTTTACAGAGACATGGGAGGGATGTGGAGAACCAAGGGTGTGTGTGTGTGTGATAGGATGGAGAACATGGATGACATAGATTGGCAGCAGCTGAGAATGGGTGAAGGTGCCTTGTTAATTGCAGCTAATCTGACTGAAGGTGTACATAGTGAGAGAAAAGGAGAGGGAAAAACAGCAGAAAAATACAAGCCCATGCTGGAATTATGAGATACAGAACACAACAACTGCTAGAGATATGTAATAAGGGAAAATGCTAGGAAGACCCAGCAGCTCAGGCAGCATCTGTGGGGAGAGAAAAACTGAGTTAAATCAGAACTGGCCAGCAATAAAAAGTAGAAAGAAAACTAATGCTGCTTTTGAAACAATACTAATAAAAGATACTCAGCAGGTAGACAGAAACAGAGACAATATCCTCAGCTAATGACTCGAACCCTTCCACCACTTTCCAACTATAAAAGTTAATCAATTCAAAACACCAGTCCTGTTATCATCCCCAAAGACACCCCTGCTCTCACACGATGATGGCCAGTTCTACACAAACTGGAATTGTTGGGTATCTAAAATTGTTGAATTTATAGTTGAGCCATGAGGGCTGTAACACGCTGAGAAGGAAGTGAAGATGCTATTTCTCAGATGTATGTGTGGCTTTGCTGAGATAGTGTAAAAGCCCAAAGTGGGAGGGGGATTGAGAATTAAAGTAAAAGGTAACTAGAAACTCAGGATCACCTTTATGGACTCAATGGATATGTTGTACAAGATGGTCACCAAATCTATGTTTGGTTTCTCAAATGTAGAGGAGACCACATTGTGAGCACTGAATACAATAAACAACATGGGAAGAGATATAACTGAACTGCTGCTTCTTCTGGAAAGACTATTTGGGGTGCCTGGATAGTAGGAAACGGAGAGGTAAAAAGGCAAGTGTTGCTTCTCCTGAGGTTGCATGGGAAAGTGCCCGGAGAAGCAAGAATAGGTTTCTCCCTGGCCTCTTTACCACCCCCACTCGCCCACCCCCCGCCTCATGCATCCTCACCTGTCTACAGATGAATGGATCACCCTGCATAACTTTTGTCACCTCCACCATGATGTTACCACCAGTTTATCTACCCATCCCTCCCTTATCAGCTTTCAGAAGGGACCATTTCCTCTTCTACTCCAAAGTTCACTCTTGCATCTTGACGAACACTCACTCATTTTTTCACTGTACCTTTCCATGCAACCCCAAGAGATGCAACACTGCTCTTTTAACTCTTTGTTTTCCACTATCTAGAGAACCAAGCACTCTTTCCAGCAATCCACTTGCACTTCTTCCAATTTATGTAATGCATTTGCTGCCCATGAAATGGTCTCTTCTACACTGGAAAAACCAAATGCAAATTGGGTGACCAACTTAAAGAACATCGTTGTTCTGTCTACAAGGATGACCCTGAGCTTCCAGTTACCTGTCACTAATTCTTCACCTCACCCCCATTAGGATCTTTCCGTCTTAGGTATCTAATGCATGTTACAACAAAGCCCAACGTAAACTCAAGGAGAAATATCTAATTTTCTGACTGGGTTGGCCAAAGCCTTCAGGGCTCACCAATGAGTTCAACCATTTTAGATAACCAACCTCTCCTGTTTGTGTCAGCAAGAGCAAGGAATGCTGGGGTGCTTGACAGTTTGGGCCTGTTTTCTAAATTTTCACAATTCTGATGAAAGATGATCAACTTGAAATATTAACGCTCTCTTCACAGATGCTGCCTTTCCTGCTGAATAACTCCAGCATTTTTTGAATTTCAATTACCATCTTCACACTGACACAGGCATAAATTGAACAGAAAATGTAATACGGCATAAAAAACATGAGAAAAACCTTCTGCACATATGGCATCTTTCATGTGCATGGAGCATCTCAAGCAACTCACAACCGATGAATTACTTTTGAAGTACTGCATCACTGTGAACTGTAGCAACGAAATTGCATTCAGTAAGGTCCAATAATTGGGTTAGATCTTTCTAGCATGAGGTTTAACCTGCTGGAGGATCCGAGGACTGCATTTGTAAATAAGTTTGGGACTTCTATATTTGACTATGCATGCTTTGAAGTCGTTGAGTCACAGGGTCATAGAGTCACGCAGCTTGGAAGCACACCCTTTGGCCCACTATATTAAGATCCTATCTATAATCATCCCATTTTTCAGGACTTGGTCCAGAACCTTCAAGCGCTCATTTAAATTTTTCATAAATGTTGTAAGAGTACCTGCTTCCACTACCTTGAGGCAGCGCTTTCCATCTTTCAACTACCCTCTGGACATATGGGCACCGGTGGATTTTGTTTGGAACTGCCAGCATTTATCAGCAGGATCCACACTGATGAAGTAGTTTATTGGCTGTGCTGTGTAAATGATGATGGTTTAGGGATAATGATTAGGCAGGTCACCAAAAGATCTCTTTTGCTCTTCTTTGGATAGATCATGAGTCCTTTGGCATCGTGCTGCACTGCAGAACATGGTTTATCATCACATCTGCATGATAGCATTTCCAACAGCACTGAGGTTCAGTGCCAGCCTAATTTATATGGTCGTCTTTGGAAAGGGCCTTGAACCTTTAACAATGTGACTCAGATGTTGCCACGGAGCTAATCCAAATTGAGAAATTTAGAAAATTATCAAAAGGCAAAGGAACTTTCTGTGAATTCCCCCTATTTTCATATTGGTGAAAGCAATTTCAGCATAAAGGAAAATTACAGTTTCGTTGTGTGAATTCAATACCTTAGGTGAAAAACAATTAAGTTACCCCATTTTTCCAGTAAATTGGTAAAAGGACTCATTAAGGAAACAATTTTTTGCACGTCACTTTGTGATGGGACACAAAACGCCGATCTGAAGCCGTTGGCGATGGCACTGAGAACCCTGAGGTCATGCATCGGGAACATACAGAAGCCCTGCATAAGTGGCCAAGGGAGTGCACCACCTGACAAACTACCCAGCCACCTGCCCTGTCAGCTACTTCCTGTCCTATCCATGAAGAGTCTGTGGGGTCTACCTTAGAACCCATAAAACCAGAGTGGAAACAAGTCACCCTTGCTCCAGAAGGACTGCCTAAGACAAGGAAGATTAAGAAAAAAGAAAAGTTTGCTTCACATGAGACCGTTTTATGGGTACAAATGTACCAATATCAGCCAAATATGTGGGACATATCTGTTTATAAACATTCTTCTTTCATTATAAATGCACTTGACATTAACATCAACAACTTTAAAGCATTTCCAGACATCCCAAAGTCACAAGTTAAACAGAGTTTTTATTTTAATAAGGTTAAGAATGTTTTTTGAGGCCAATAAGCTAATGCCAATTTAAACAGAAAAAAAATTCAATGCTCAGTGACACACAGGTTCGAGTAGACCCAGTGACAGTATCAAGTGGTCTCAGATCAGGTACTGCTCTTTCATCACAATACCTATAATGACTGGCAATGCTATGTGATGTGAAGAACCTCAGTGTGACACTACATTTAAGTATCCAATTCTCTTTCTGATTTCTCAGAACAAATGAGAACCACGGTTAGTTAAGGAGGAAATGATAGATAGAAATCCTCCAACTCACAACATCCATTTTAGACATTCATCTTCTCTGACTACAAATTATGTTTTAGGAACTATAGGAAAGGTGGCAGCAGCATCTACTGCTGATGCTCAAAACTGACCTAAAAAAGTGAATTATCTAGTGTCAGAACTCATGTAATGCAACTAACACAAGAAGACTAGAACCTGGGACTAAAAATAAGTTGTGGGAATACTTACCATTTAATAAGTTAAGGAAAATTGATAAAATGTACAAAAGAGAGAGGAGCTTTGGAAATATGAGCAAACATCATTTATGCGTTTAAGGTCAGGCAGCATCTTTAAGCACAAATTGGTGATTGAGAAAGGGATAGAAGGTATATTTTAGCCTTGTATCCCTTAATTCCTTGAACATCTAAAAATCTTTCGATCTGTACCTTGAATCTACCAGTGATTGAGTTCACTCTCCTCTTAGGTAAAGAGGCAATGTGCAAAAGTACCTCGTGATTTTAACTGGTTCATTTTTGAACTGTATGAAGGTGTTAAAATCTGGCTTGAAAACTTGCAGTGGAATACAGCTTTATTTAGTAATGCATTTACATAGTAATTTTTGATCTGTTGGAAATTATTATTCCATGTAACAAAGATTCCAACTGTCAACCAGGATAGTCCTGCACATTACCATATCAGTTAATATTCACTTGGGACGACTTTAAAACTTTGAATGATGTACTATTTATATTAAACAAACTTTGTTTCTAAAGTTGCACAACTGGATACATCCTTTCCTCATCTGCTGTTGTGCTTCAAGATGCCATGAATATTCATGCACATGCTTTAGATTAGCTCACAAAGATGAAATTCTTTTACAATAAAATTGGACAATTTTTAGACATATATTTTTCTGGAAACAAGATGACATGCATTATTCACAAGTCCCTTTTCTGGACTCACCTCTATTAGCAACATAAATGGTCAGATGCCAGTGCCCCTATTCAGTTGCTGGTGGTGTCTCAGTGACAAATAGCCAGTGGTGGCTAAGTGAGGTGGTATATATCTTTAGCATCTGCCCACCATCTAGGTATTAGCTGGAGGCCAGTAATGCACTTGCTCTGCTGATGAGCTGCATGTCACTGTGAACATCAGGGGAAGTTCTGAACAGTGTAATGCAGGACATGAGTAATTTATCTTCACACAAACAGCACAGCAGAAAATAAGGCTGTTAATTAGCACAGGTCTTGTGCACAGGCACATGTCACATGCCTCAAAATAGCTTCAGAAAAAACTCAGCTGCAAATCTTTAAGGTATAGAAATGGAAAGCTTATAATTCTTTTCCCAGTAGTTCAAACTGGCTATTAGAACTTTAAATAGAACAGCTCATATCATTTCAGAATCATGGACACAAAAACAGGTCCTGCCAAATCTGTGCCAATAGTCAAACGCCCATTCACACAATTCTCATTTTATTCTCTCCATGTTCCCATCAACTCCTCACAGATTCTACCACTCACCCATACACTAGAGACAAGCTCTGCTCAGTATGAAGCCACTGACATTGGCATATATGTCTGTAACCCTTCACTGCTTTAACAATTTCCAGTTTCCTGGTCCTGACTCACTCACATTCACCACGCTCTCACTCCATAACACCAGAACAGCTTGAGAGTCCCTCACATTTTAGAATCATAGTAATAAAGCAGGGAAACAGGCCATTCAGCCCACTACATCCACATCATCCAGTGGGCACCCATCCATATTGAATTCATCTTCCAGCACTTGGCCTGCAGCCTTCTTTGCCTAGGCTATTTAAATGCTCATTCAGGTACTTCTCAAATGCTGTCAGCAACTCTGCTTCCACCAGTCTCTCCACCAGTACAGTCCAGGTACTCACCATTCTCTGGGTGAAAAAGGTCCCCCCCAGATCACCTCCAAATCTCTTGCACCGTACCCTAAATCTATGTCATCTTGTTTTCACCTCTGATAAGGGGAAACTTTTCTTGCAGTCTACCCTATTTATAGACCTCATAACTTTATATACCTTAATTATGTCGCCTCTTAACCTCCTCCTCTCCAGGGAAAACAGCCCCAGCTCCCCAGTTTCTCCTCTTAACTGAACTGCTCCATCCCAGGCAACATCCTGGTGAATCTCCTTTGCACCCTCTCCAGCACTATCACATCCTTCCTATAATGAGGTGACTAGAACTGCATGCAGTACTCCAGCTGAGGTCTGACCTATGTTTTATTAACTTGGAGCATAAACTCTTATTCAGTGCCCTGACTAATGAAGGCCAGTATCATATATGCCTTTTTAATTACATCATTTACCTGCTCTTCCATCTTCAAAGATCTTTGAACTTACACGCCAAGGTCCCACTTTTCTTCAATACACCCTACGACCTTATCATGCATGGCCTATGTCCCAGCCTCATTAGTACTCTCAAAGTGCATCACCTTACATTTATCAGGATTAAAGTCACCTGAGGCCCTTCACCGTGGCCTGACTCGACCAAAGACCTGACCCTTGGGAGCGTCCGACTCCACCCCGAGGCCCGACCTGACTGGAGGCCCGACCCGCGAGAACGCCTAACGACGAGGTCCCACCGGATTAGAGGCCTGATTCTCTAGATGCCCCCACTTACCTCCTGGTACAGCTGACTCCACATGCCCAACCACTCAACCAGGAAATGTGTTAGGAGAGCTGGGCTGCAAGTGAGATCAAAACAGCATGGTGTCCAGTCCCCACTCTCCAGCGTACTCCAAGCAAACGTTCAGGCCATTGAAAATAAAGTAGATGAATTTAAAGCTAGAATCACCTATCAAAGGGAACTGACAGACTGCTGTGTGCTCTGTCTTACAGAGACATGGCTCACAACTGCTTCACCTGACTGTGCCATATAACCCAAGAGCTTCTCAATTCACCTGATGGACTGTATAGCATCCTGAGGCAAAGTAAGAGGTGGAGGGGTCTGCTTCCTAATCAACTCTTCATGGTGCTCGGATGTGACAGTCCTGATGAGTTCCTGCTCATCAGATTTGGAATATATAATGGTGAAGTGCCGCCCATACTAACTGCTGTAGGAATCAACTCTGGCTGTCCTGATGGCAGTCTACATCCCACCCCAGGTGGATGTGAAGTCTGCACTCAATGAACTATACTCCATGATCAACAGCCTTGAAAAGGTGTATCCTAAGGCCCTGTTCCTCATAGCTGGGGACTTCAACTAGGCCAACCTTAAGAGTGTGCTACCAAAATACTATTAGCACATCTCCTGTCCAACACCCTTGATCATTGTTACACAACCACCAAAGACGCCCACCAATCCATCCCCTGCCCACACTTTGGTAAATCAAACCATCAGCCTGTGCTCCTTCTCCCTGCATACAAACAGAAACCAAAACATGAGGATCCAGTACAGAAAGCCATACAGTGCTGGTCTGAGGAAATAGATGCGCTTCTACGTGACTGCTTTGAGTCGGTTGATTAGTCTATATTCAACGATTCAGTGGCTAATCTAAATGAGTATGTCACCACTGTCACGGACTTTACCAGCAAGTGTGTAGAGGACTCTGTACCAAAGAGGTCAATCCGGGTGTTCCCAATCAGAAACCATGGATGAACCGAGAGTTCCACCCCCTACTGAAGTCCAGGTGTGCGTTCAAATTGGGTGACCCTAACCTAGACAGGGAATTGAGGTAAAGCTATCAGGGATGCCTAGAGACAATATCAGACCAAAATCGAGTCCCAGACCAGCTGTCAGTTGTGGCAGGGCTTGCACGCTATAATGGGCTACAAAAGGAAATCAGGCAGCATTGCCGACAACAACGTGTCCCTCCCTGATGAGCTCAATGCATTCTATGCGGGCTTTTAACAGAAAGGCAATGAACTGACACCACCTGCCCTGACAACTTCTGATGCACCTGTACCCATGGTAACTGTTGTGGACGTCAGATCAGCCTTCTTTAAAGTGAACCTGTGGACAGCAGCTGGCCCAAATAAAGTCCCTGGCTGTGTCCTCAGGTCCTGTGCAGATCAGCTGGTGGAACATTTGCAGGCATTTTTAACTTTTCCTTACTCCAATCTGAGGTTCCCACCTGCTTTAAGACCATTATCATCCTGGTGCCAAAGAAAAATAAGTCAACATGCCTTAATGACTACCGCCCAGTGGCTCTGACATCCACCATCATGAAGTGCTTCAAGACACAGATTGTGGCATATATCAACTCCAGCCTCCCAGACAACCTTGACCCACTGCAATATGCCTACTGCTGAAACAGGTCTATGCTAGACACCATCTCTCTGGCCCTCCACTCATCTCTGGAACATCTGGTTATCAAAGACAACTATGTCAGACTCCTATTTATTGACTATACTCCGCCTTCAATACCATTAATTCCAAACAAGTTCATCTCTGAACTCTTAGACCTAGGACTAGACATCTCTTTCTGCAAATAGATCCTTGACTTCCTGACCAACAGACCATAATCAGTAAGAATAGGGAGAAACACCTCTGCCATGACTATCCTCAACACTGATACCCAGCAAGGCTGCATCCTCAGCCCCTTTACTCCCTATACACTCACAACTATATGGCCAGATTCTGCTCTAACTCCATCACACATCTAACAAGTTGCTCTAGCATCTAACAAGTTCGCAGATGACACCACTGTAGTGGGCCAGATCTCAAACAACAGCAAGACGGAGTACAGGAAGGAGATAGAGAGCTTAGTGGCATGGTGTCAAGTCAACAACCTTTCCCTCAATGTCAGCAAAACAAAAGATCTGGTCATTGACTTCAGGAAGCTGGGTGGAGTATACACCACTATCTGTATCAATGGTGCTGAAATGGAGATCGTTGAGAGCTTCAAGTTCCTAGGTGTAAATATCAGCAATAACTTGTCCTGGTCTAACCACATAGACACTATGGCCAAGAAAGCAAACCAGCGCCTCTTCTTCCTCAGAAGGTTAAGGAAGTTTGGCATGTCCCTGTTAACCTGCACTAATTTTTATAGATGCACTATTTTTATGGAAAGCATCCTAATCTGGATGCCTCACAGCTCTGCTCAAGACCACAAGAAATTTCAGAGAGTTGCAAGTTTGTGGATGACACCAAGATTGATGAAGTTGTGGACAGTGCAAAGGACTAACAAAGAATGCAGCAGGATATAGATCGGTTACAGATATGGGAAGAGAAGTGGCAGATGGAGTTTAAATCCAGCAAGTGTGAGGTGTTGCACTTTGGGAGGTCAAATCAAAGGATAAAATATACAGTTAATGGTAGGCCCCTTAATAGCAATGAGGTACAGAGGGATCTTGGGGTCCAGATCCATAGTTCACTGAAAGTGGCAACACAAGTGGATAAGGTGGTAAAGAAGGCGTATGGCATGCTTGCCTTCATTGGTAGGGGCGTTGAATATAAGAGTAAAGAAGTCATGATGCTGCTATCTAAAACTTTAGTCAGACCACACTTGGAGTACTGTGTGCAGTTCTGGTCACCCTACTATAGGAAGGATGTGGAGATTGTGGAAAGGATACAGAAGAGGTTTACCAGGATGCTGCCAAGATTAGAGGGTATGAGCTAAAAGGAAAGGTTGGACAAACTTGGATTGTTCTCCATACAGTGGCGGAGACTGAGGGGAGACAAGATAGAGGTTTTTAAAATTATGAGAAGCATAAATACGGTAGACAGTCAGAGTCTTTTCCCCAGGGTAGAAATGGCAAACACCAGAGGACATGCTTTTAAGGTTAGAGAGGGGAAGTTTAAAGGTGACGTGAGAGGCAAGTTTTTTTTACGCCGAGAGTGGTAGTGCCTGGAATGGGTTACTAGAGGTAGTAGTGGAAGCAGGCAGTTTGGTGGCGCTTAAGAGGCTTTTAGATAGACAAATGAATATGAGGGGAATGGAGAGATATGGATGATACACAGGAGGAAGTAATTTAGTATAAATTGGCATCAGATCGGCACAACAATGTGAGCCGAATGGCTTGTCCAGTGCTGTACTGTTCTATGTTCTAGTGTTGTGAACACAGCTCAGTCCATCATGAAAACCAGCCTCCCCTCCATTAACTGTCTTTCCTCGGGAAAGCAGCCAACATAATCAAAGACCCCTCCCACCCTAGTCATTCCCTCTTCTCCCCCCTTCCATTGGGTAGAAGACGCAAAAGCTTGAAAACACACACCACCAGGTTCAATGACAGCTTCCGTCCTGCTGTTATAAGACTCTTGAATGGACCTCTTGTACTCTTGATGAACTCTTCATCTTTCAATTTCCCTTGTCGTGACCCTTGAACTTATTTGTCTACCTGCACTGCAATTTCTCTATAACAGTAATTGCAACACTATATTCTCCATTCTGTTATTGCCTTTTCCTTTATACTACCTCGATCTTACTAAAGTTTTGGAATGATCTGCATAGATGGCATGCAAAACAAAGTTTTTCACTGAATCTCAGTACATGTGACAATAATAAACCAATTACCAGTTACCAAACTCCATCTGCTATTTCTCAGCCCATTTCACCAACACATGAATATCTCTCCATAGCTTCCATGCTGTCAACAACTCCACCAATTTTTGTGTCATCTGTGAACCCACTGATCATGCCTCCACAACCAAATCATTCAGGAATATTACAAACAGCAAGGATTCTAGTTCTGATCCCAGTGGAACATCACTAGTTACAGACAATCACAAAAACAACCCTCTACCATCACGTCTTTATTGCTAAGCCAATTTTGGATCCAATTTGCCAGTTTGCCCTGGATCCCGCAGGCCCTAGCCATTTGGACCAGTCTCCCATGTGGGACCTTGTTTTTTTGCTTTCGCCGATGCCTTCTGGCTCCACACACAGACTGCCCCTGTTGTCCCTAATGGCCTCTACTCTTTCCCTGGTTATTCTTTTATCCTTAATATACTGATAAAACACTTCTGGATTTACCTGTCTTACAGTGATATTTCATGACCCCTCTTTGCCTTCCTAGATTGCAAGCGTCACCCTACACTTCTAATACTCTTGATGGGCCTCCCCCATCTTTAGTTCCCTATACCTGTTATATGTTTCTTTTTTCTCTTTATCCAACCCTCGATATCCCTCGACATCCAGAGCCCCCCTTTCCTTGAACAAAAGCTCAGCTAGTCTTCATCCATCAGTCCAATTCCTTCATCTGGTTGAACATGTTGTCACATTAATCACTTGATTCCTCCAATTAAACAATGAATTTATGGGAGCATGTAAAGGTCCAAGCTATGCCCATCTCTTTGTTGGATACATAGAACATCCCTTATTTCAATCCAACTCATCTCCCACTCCTCTCCTCCACGGGAACTCTGATTATTGTAATGGTCCTGCTTCCTATTCCTTAACCAAACCAAACAGTCTCATCACTGTTACTACCTTGTTTTACCTTGCTCTTGTCTTCACATAATCTCTGACTCTCTTCCTCAATTTCTCCACCTCCATTTCAGGGTATAGGTTGGCAACTGTTACCAACCAGAAGCCTCTGGACTCCCACAGCTACCATGACTACACTGCCTCCCACTCTGCTGACTAAGGATCATTTCCTTAAGCTGATTTTTATCTTTCCTGCATTTCTAAATTATTTATTGAAAGTACAGCAAGGGACTTATATCCAACATTCTGGTTAATATTTATCTCTGAACATTTTTTTGCGCAATGTAAGATTATTAGCGCACACTCAATCTTTTTCAGCTCAGTTACCACTCAGCAGTAGCATTTTGTTGCTCAAACATCACTACAGAGAATAAAACATGCAATCCTCAGTTTGGAATTAAGACTATGCTGTAATGTGGGAAGTGGCACCTCCTATATATTAAACTGAGACTAATCTCTCAGCGATGGAAAGGATACCACAGCACTACTTTGAAGAGGAGCAAGGAAGTTTTCTCTCATGTCATCTGTAATAATTCTCTCAATTATCATCATTAAAAATCAGGCTGGAAGTGCCCTTAGGATCAGATCTTGGCCCTGAAGCATTTACAATTTATTTTTATGACCTGGAGAAGGGGGCAGAGTGTAAAGAATCCCAATTTGCCAATGACATGAAAATAGTTGGAAGGGCATGTTGCAGTGAGGACTCTGCCACAGGATATAGATACGTTGAGTGAATAGGCAATGACTTGGCATCTGGCAATGGAGGATTCACTAGGCAAATCCCTGGGATGAGAGGTTTATTCCATCATGAGGGGCTAAAGAAATTAGACCTATATTCCTTGAAGTTTTGAAGAATGAGAAGTGATTTTGTTGAAAGATCCTGAAGAGGTATGACAGGGTAGATGTTCAGATGTTTCCATTAGTGGGAGAATATTGAGCGAGATGATGCAGTTTCATGATTAGGGACAGTCATTTAAAACTGAGGTGCATCTGAACTATTTCTTACAGAGGGTGGTAAATCTTTGAAGGGTTGTGGATGTACTTAAAGAGAAAGTAGATAAATTTTTGAAAGTTTAGGGTATTGAGGGCTATGTGGAACTGGCAGAGAAGAAGAGACGAGGCCTGGGGCAGATCAACCATGATCATTTGAATGGTGGTGTAGGCTTGAGAGACTGAGTGGCCTACTCTTGGTCATCTTTTCTTACTGTATGCTTTTAGGTCATTGCTGTTTGTGTGAGCCTGCTGTGTGTAAATTGGCTGTTGTATTTCCTACACTGATGACACATCTCAGGTCCTTCATTGCCAGAGAAATGCTTTGAGATGTCCTCAATTTGTGGAAGTTACAAAATTCCTAGTTCAATCTTCCTTGCTCCACAGCCCTTTTTTAAAATGTCCTCAAAACAACCTAGTCAAATGAATACTATTTGCAGTCACCTTGGACTCAGATGGATACAGCTAGGGCAGACATTAAAATAATCCTCCAGTTCTCATCCAATTTTCCTCTCCATTAATCAAAGGCAGCTTTTTATCTCTTTTGGTTTTATACACCATACTATCACACTATCTTATATCAGACAAATCGTGTTTATCAAAAAGAATGCCATTGTTGGGGAATGATGACTAGCTTCCTGGCCACCTGTGTTATTAGCATTAAGTGCCTCCATGTCAAGTAGAATATAATTTTAAGATTGAACTACATAGCCTCAATCTCAAAGTCAGAATGGCTCTCCTTAGCATAATCATGCCTGTTTTTCATAACACCCAACTTCTCCGAATGAAACTGCCAAATTTGCATCAATTAGAAAGTAGTATTTGGCATTCCAGTAGGTCGAGCTGTGTTGAAGTTAGATCAAAACGAAATCTTTAAAACGACTACAGTAATTAACACACTATACTGTGACCTAAACAGTATAAAGGTTTTAAAAATATACCTGCTCCTTCTTGTACTGAGAAACATAGCAGTCCATCTGCTGTCATTGTGAATATTTCTAAATATTAACTGTGGTACACATGGCATATATTGAACACTAACTGACTAGCTTCTTGCTTCCATTCTCAAATGCAACTTTAAAGATTTTGAATATTGATTCCCTGTTCAAAGGGATGTCACTGCTCAGGAGAGGAACATTTTTGCACATTTTTGAAAATGAACAGTGGCAAATCCTATAGCTACTCTGACCACAATGTTGTTATGCTGAAGAGGTCCCGTTCTTTGAATTCCAAATAAAAGCTTTGAAATAGAAACTGCTTAGAATAAAGGAATAAGTGCTGTAACAACATCTTTTATCCTATATTCTCAAGAAGTTTCTAACTTATCCCCATTATCC
This sequence comes from Pristis pectinata, assembly GCF_009764475.1. Classification (NCBI taxonomy): domain Eukaryota; kingdom Metazoa; phylum Chordata; class Chondrichthyes; order Rhinopristiformes; family Pristidae; genus Pristis; species Pristis pectinata. Next base: position 26,883,414 of record NC_067429.1, on the reverse strand, counting down.
TTAGATGCTGTGGCATTGATCAATTGGAGCCAAAATCACACACAAATGTGGTTGTATATAACTGTCAGCAGGAGAAATGAAATGAGTGATTTCTGCAAGTATCAAGGGGGAAATGAAATGAGTGTTGGATTGGGACTGACTGGACTGTACTACAAAGAAACAGCATTGGCTCGATGGGCTCTGTGCTGTAATAATTCTATGGTTCCAGATGTGTTTGAATGGTGAAACCCATGACAACCTGCTGTCCCAGCAAATCATATGTTTACCTTCCGTACATGACTGGAAAAGAGTGTGTTCATGTATTTGTCCTTTCGCTTCAATTCACTAGCTCTTGCAGAGAAGGCAGGTGTCATCTGTGGATTATCCCGTTTCTGAAAAAGTAATAACAAGTCGATGAGCAATCTTCTCAATTTCACCACAAAGAACCTTAATGAGTTGATGAATTTTTTTTGATCCAGCCAACAAAAGAAATGAAAACAGAAACCACAAGAAACACTTGTCAGGTCAGGCAGGATCTGTCAGACCTGAAACGTTAACTCTCTCCTTCCACAGATGTGTCCTGACCTGCCGAGCGTTTCTGGTATTTTCTGTTTTTACTTCAGAATTCTATTATCTGCAGTTCTTTTTTATTTTCAATAAGATAAATGATCTTGCCTTCTGTCAATTGCAACGATTTTCTTCAAAACTACAGAACTTACTGTATGTCAAAGACATATTCTAAATGTAAAGTTATAAGGCAACTTTAAAAGTATAGCTCTCAGAAAACTCCCATCATTAAATTGATGTAATCAACTTCCACTTGCAGTGTGAAAATACCAGCTTCTGAATAATACACTAAGCAAGACTTAAGGTTATCTGAAAAAGGAAAACAATGTACAAATGTTACATCCAATCATGCTGTAATCAGCAACTAAAATATTTTAATTTATAGCTCAGTTTCACACAATCTCAAAAGCAGCCTCTAAGGTGGTATTGGGATCTGCATGAAGAGGCAACAGACTGCTTTAGGGTCACAACAGCCATCTAACACACAGTGGAAAATTCTTTATTACAATGTATGAACAACTTCAGGAAAGTCACATATAACAATTGTCCTTGAGAAATGTATAGGGTTTATTTTTATGTTTACTTTCTCTGATCAAATACCTAGGTAGAGCTATAGAACTTCACAGCAGAGAAGACCATCATTTGATATCTGCATCAGTGGTGGGTCCTTATCATCCAGAACTAATCCCACTGCCCTGTTCTCTTCATCTTTTCTTCAATTCAAATACAGGCCATCTCTGGGTTATGAACTCCCGACTTATGGACACCAGTATATACCAATGAGCTCCCATAATATTATTAAATTCAGAAGTCTCATGTACGTACATACGTTTGTTCCTATGAATGACAGGACTAGCTTGCTGTCTTTCTATTTTTAGTAATTATTCTTTCTTATCAGTCTTATGTTCTTTTGATGCCATTCAGTACCATACTTGGAGGTATGGTTACCATATACAGTAATTGTTTAATGATTAAAAGTTCTGAAGCGTCATTCTCAACATATTGGGCCACCAGCAATTCATACAAGCTGGCTGGTCACCAACCTCAGGCTATGCTGTTGCCTCCAGCATGGTCCTGGGCTTGGTCTTCTGACGGCAGGCCAGATCCCAGTTGATCAATGAGGCCAAATAAAGTGTGGGGTTGCTCTACAAGTGGCCTGCTCTGCCTTCAGATGATCTTGGCTGCCTTAAGTCCTGTCACCAGACTTACTGGCTATCAAAACTGTCAAACGGTCACAGTATTAGTCATGGCTGGAACAGGCTGTGGAGCTAACAACCCAATGTGACACTTTCAACCCACCCAGTGGCCATCTATCTCCATCTCTTCTTAGTGCCTCAAGCCGTGCTAGTTTACAGTTTTTATTTGTGCTGTGATGTTAAGAGAAACTTATTTATAGAACAGTACTTTATATTCAATGCTTGCAAACAGAGTCCACGGTTATATTGTGGACAAACAGTTGTTTCATCTGATTCAGGCTCTGCTAGTGACTGGCATTTTAATCAACTTAATGCCACAAACAGTGCCACAATTTAGAAAATCCATTGCTTGGTGTTCCATCAGGCTGAAGGGGATAATTCTCATATGCGCTTGCTGGTATTCAGTGCAGGTCCAATCTGGGCCTTTCACTTAAAGTGAGGGAAATAGATGTAGGGTTAACAGAATAAAAAGATGTAGATGGATGAAGGAATTAAGCAGAAAATGTGTAGGAAGGAAAATCTGGGATTACTGGTACAATTACTTCTTTGAAAATTAATGTCTAAAATAATGTCCACAATTGTGGGGTGAATCATGCCAGATGGAGAACCTTAAGATGTGTGCAGTGAATGCCTATTAGAAGAGTGCCAAGCAAGCAGACTGTGAGGTCAATCAGGGTGGAATGCTGATTTGATTCCTGCAATGCCACTTTGGTTCTTGATGTTCTGGCTAATGCCCTCAGTTAACCATGCCAAGGTGAATACAAGTTCAGGAGGAGGAAGAAGTACCCTTCATTTCTACTTAAAGGAGTCATGAACTACTTACTGGTTGATTTCTTCCGGTTGCTGTAATTCTGCAGAAGTATAAGGAGGGTACAGCAATTGCTGAAAGACCTTTAGTTGATAAGATCCTGCACAAACTGTTCCTCCAGATGTGAATGCATTTGTAGTTGGTACACAACTTGATATTCAGCATGAATGAACAGAGGACAAGTAGAGTAGGAGGAGAACAGTTCTTAGCAGAAGACTAATCCATCCCAGTGTTCAAAGAGTTATAGTGAGAAATAATGTGTTAATACATCCATTTCAATGAGGATGCCCTCACAGAAATCCACCATCTGCTTCATGTCACAAACCAGCAACAAAAGAAACACACTGAGCATGATTCAGTGTTAAAAACTATTTTATTAATCACTACTTATGATAATACGTAAAATAAAAGTAAAAATGTTAGTATGTTAGAATTCAAAAATGTTAAACCTCGAACGTTAACCCCAAAACTAAACTCTTCGTGTGTGTGTGTGACAAAGTCCAAAACTCCCAGTTCCGGAATGGTTCTTAAAGTTCAGTTCCGCAAGCCATAAGGTGAAACATGAGCAAGGGCTTCTTCAACAACCACCGTTGTCTGAAGATAAGATGTAGATGTAGAAAAACATAGAGAGAGTACATACGAAATCCAAATGTTCCACGATGGAACCCAAACGACACTTCAGTGTTTACTCGGTAGTGACTTCCTCACCCCGAAAAGCATCCGAACCGTGGTCGTCCACATACAAATACCTGTTTCCTTCTACAGGTCAGCAACAAAGTGAACTCCACCGGATTACTTCCAACTTCCATACATGGATTTCAGTGGCAAACACAGTTATTGTTTCTCATCCATCGATAGAGAAAACAAGCAGGCTGGTGTCTCTCTCCCTTCTCTCTCTCTCTCTCTCTCTCCTTCTTCTTCTGACTTCTCCAACAACGTCATTACGTCCTTTATCTTCTATTGACGTAAGCACGCCCCACACACACATACACACACACTCTCTATCTTAAAGGGACTTTCACTGAGTCCGTAACATTCACCAAAGGCTCAATTTTCACAGTGCAGTCACAGAGCCTTAGTTTTGCAGCTATTCTGTTGCATTTGAGCCAATATGGCAAACCAAAGGGAGACTGGAGTTACCCCTAGAGTTATGTTTGATAATTCCCAACCACAATCCAAGTTATGGACTGCAAGATACCAGCATACACAATGGCAATCTGTGCTGATTGCCTGACTTCAAGTGAACTGTATGGGCATTGACAGGGATGTTAGAATGAATTCCATCTTCCTGACAGGACTGCGTGGTTTATACTCCATGGAGTCACAGCCAGAGACACTGGGGTGGTGCCTAAGGAATCTGTTGGAGAACACAATATACTTTAGTGATAATGTGCAAATCATTTGTCAACTATGATGCTTACCAGTAGTCTCAGCATCACTGCAGCATAGACAGTATGTGTGGTCCAGTCGAAGCTGTGATATTAGCCTTCAGATGCTGGATCCAGGTTGGATCCCTGGGTGTGCCAATGGAGTTGGCTACCCCTATCATGAAAGAAATAATAGGTTCTAAGCACTGCATGCAGCCCTGTAGCATATCAGTGCCAATCTTATCTATATTCTTTGATGTTGAACTCAAACTTCCTGCTGGGTTACCAAGAACAACAAGCAACTTCTTAATAGAGTGATAGAGATTGCTTTTTAATGATTGTTGGGCCTATGATGCATTGGGATGTGCCATTGGCACATGGTGCCAATGGTGTACTTGGCACAATACGGGATTTGAAAATATATTCATTCACCTTGACCACTAGTGTGAGGTTATTGAACTGTCTGTGGCTCTGCATTTGTATCTGCAGGGCCTGACCTCTAGCACTGAATGACTAGACTATCTGCTCCTATTGCCTTTTGAATATGTCTGGTGGATTTATTTACTCCCTCTCAACACAATTTTAAAATGGCTTGCCCATCAGATTTCTTATTCTTTTATAGATGTCAGTAGGTGGACGTATTTAGTCTCTGATGGGAATTTTGTTAAATGTCTTAGGACTGAGACATTTCATCAGAACTTGGAAAGATAGGAAACAAATTAATCAAGTTGCAGATATTTTGAGAACATCCCTGAATATTTTCTTCTGCTCGTCTGGTATTCTTTTTCTGTGACACAGCTCAAAATAGCACAGGATCCTGTATGCCCATTCAACCACTTTCTCAACATGCACTGTCATCTTCACCAAACTATATGCCATAAGGTTTCTCAGTTCTAACCCTTTTGTTGCTCTGTGCCCTCTAGTTTATATTGCCTCTTCTCTTTCTTTCTACCAAAATGAAACAGTTCACATTTTTCAGCATTAAATCTCATGTGCCACCTATCCAATTCCACAAGCCTGTCTACATTGTCTTAACTATTATTATCTACCTCACAGTTCACTAAATTTTGCATCATCTAAAATCTGAAAATTGTACCCTGTACACTAAGTAGAAGTCATTGATACATATTAAGAAAAGCATTGGTCCTTGTGCTGACACCTAGGGAAATCCGTGTACATTTCCCTCCTGTTCAAAAATACCTTTCACTATTACTCTGTCTCCTGTGACTGAGCCAATTTTCCAACCAAGCTGCTATGGCCCCTTTTACATCATTGCCTTCAATCCTGAATTCAAGTCTTTAAGATGGCGTCTTACGAAATGCCTTTTGGAAGTCTATACACCAGATCAACCACATTTCCTTCATTGAACCTCTGTTACTTCATCAAAAAAATATCAGACACGATTTGCCTTTAACAACTCCATGCTGGCTTTCTCTAATCAATGCACACTCATCCAAGTGACTACTAGTACAGCTCTGATCATTGTTTCTACAACATTCCCCACTCCCAAGATTAAACTGACAGATTTATAATTACTAGATTTATTCCTACACAATTTTCTGAACAAGGGTCTAATAACTGCAATTTTCCAGTCCTCAAATACCACTCCTGAATTCACAGATCTTTGGACTCTGTCCAAAGGTCCAAGATGTATCCCATCTGAAACACTTGTTTATCCGTTTTACATTCTGCCAGACTTTCTATTAACTCATGTTTATGAATTTTTAGTCCATTCAGATCTTCACTGCATTATCCTTTGCTGAGACTCCAGCAGCATCTTCTTACCTGCTGCAATGTGATGTGAAAAATGATGTCAAGTGCCCATTTACTACCTCAGCTATACCTTCTGCCTCCATAAATAGGCTCCTTTTTGGACTTCGATTGAACCATCCCTCTGCTTAACAGCCTCTTCCTGTTTAATGCCTACAGAATATTTCTTGATTCCCTTTTGTGTTTGCTGCCACTCTTTTCTCATGGTCTCGCTTTGTCTCTCATTTCCTTTTTCACTTCCTCTCCGAACTTTCTGTAATCACTCTGAGATAACAACCTATTGGTATTGGTTTATTATTGTCACTTGTACCGAGGTACAGTGAAAAACTTGTCTTGCATACCGATCGTACAGGTCAATTCATTACACAGTGTATTGAGGTAGTAGTCATATGGTCTCTTTACACCACTGTATTCTACTCTCACTCTTTTTGGTGATCCATGGAATTCTAGCTTTAATTTTGCTATTCTTCTCTTGCCTGAGAATGTATCTATACTGAAGCTGAAATAGTTTGACCTTAAAAGCCTCCCACTTTTCAAGTACTGTTTTACCTGTCAAACTTTGATTCAAATTTATCCGGGTCAGATCTATTCTCATTGCACTGAAGTTGGCCCATCTCTAACTGACTATTTTTACCTTTAAGTAGGTCATATCTTTTTCTATAGGTAGTCTAAACATTAGAATATAAAGATATTAAACCTTTTCTCCATTCCAACCCTTGAGAAATAGAATCCATATGGTGATTCAGCTAGAAGCCCTTTGATCACTAGGAGGAGGCACTTATGGAGGACTCTTGTGATAACTCCTTCCAATCAAAGCAGCAGGAGACTCCTCTGTACTTACTGCAATCAGATTTGCCTCCTTTCTTGAAGATGGCCATGATTAGTGTCTCTAGGTCCTCTTTGTTCCTCTTCCCAGATGATGAGATGAGGCCGCGAATTCATGCCAGATGTTGCTCTCTGCCAAGTTTTAGAATTTCAAAAGGGACACCACTTGCTCCATAGGCCCTGTTGTTTTTCAATTGGCATTGGGCCAGTTCAGCCTCTTGATTGTTAGTGATGAGTCTGGATCAGATTGTGTCTTCTGAGATAGAGTCAAAGACACCCACATGAAAGACAACATTGATTTAAGGAGTTCTTCAAAGTTTTCTCTCCGGCAGGCTCTGGCTGCCTTTCTGTACTTGATGTTTTTCTCCCTTCTTGGCACTCAGTAGGGCAAGCCTTGAGTGTTTGGGCCATTGATAGCCTAGACAGTGATGAAGATTTTAGACAGGTTGTGGTTATCACTAGTTGCTAGATCTCCAGCACCAGACCCACTAATTTTTCTTTAAGTCGTGAGATCTTTTGTTGGACTCTGGCCTTCTGGTGCCTGTACACTTTTTTTAGCTAGAGACATAATGGAGGTTCCAGTCTAGACATGCCTTCTATTTGTGATTAACTAACTCCTGGATCTCCGTTCCGGATTATCATTCTCATCAAACCAATCCCAGTATTTTCTGGTGGCACAAAAGTTTCTTCGTAGGTGCCAATTATGCTAAACAGCTGGGCAGACCAGGTACTGTGGACATTCTTTGGCTTCTATTGGTTGAGAGTCACCAGGTTTGCTATAAGAGACTGGTTGAAAGAACCTTCTTGTGGTGTCTTCAAGGCCTTTGGCATTCAACACAACACAGGAAAATCAATCTCATAACCTCTTTGAGGAAACAGAATAAATTATTCCCTTCCAAACTCATACTGGACCTTTCTAGTCAAATCCTATCCTTTAGACGATTTGTTATGCTAATATTCAGCAATTCTGAATACATCTACATTCAAGCCAAGGCATACAAGTCTGTAATTTGACTGGTTGCGCTTTACCACATTTTAATAAAGGGTTAAACATCTGCTACTTTTCAACAAAGATGCTGTTCACACCCAATAAACTTCGAAAGATGGCATTGTGGAATTTGCCATTGCTTCAGCCAACACTTAGGTGGATAATCTTAGAGCTTTCTTTGTCCTTTAGTTTGCTCAGCATATACAATAGGTATTTCCTTTAGACATGGGAGGACTTACATGCTGATTGCTTTCATACTTCTCTCTCAACCTTTCCACCAGGGAAAACAGTCAGTAAAATAATGATTTAGAGTGATTCCCCCTCCTTATCTTCAGATGGGGAAGGAACTAATTAATTTCATTACATCCGCTGTCTTAGAGAAAGGAAATGCTCATGTAGATCTCAGAGCTGAGCTGAGAAAGATACAGATTTTTATCACTGTTGTTATTTACTGTCAAACTCCAATCAAGGATCAATGTCAAGCTGTCATGATTCTTTCACCATTTGATGCCTTCTTGGTTTTTGGCTCATGTTAATGTATTTCAACATTGGACTTCTGCAACAATTGCCTGCAACAGCATAATAATCTTGATGGACTGAAAGAATTCTATGTAGGATATATCCATGGATTCTAGTTATTCCAATAAATAGATGGCCTGATAGACGAATAACACATGAATGGTTTTTGCCTTTCAAGTGAATAAGACAGAACAGTCTGGAAATAAGCAGCAGTTCCATCAGCATCTGAAGAGATGAAACAAGTTAACATTTTTCATTTAAGTCAGTTATAATGAAAGGTCTACATCCAGAAAGTTTACTTTATTCTAAAAGCTACTATATCTGTTTTGTTTTTACTTTAAACTTTTGGCTTTGAACTTAGATTCAGAAAACTTGCAACATTTTTTCATCTGAATAAACTCAAATCTGACCTAAATTTAATTGGAATTTATCATGCACAACATGATATGGTCAAAAGTCTATTTTAAAATAATGTTCCACTTTTAGGATTCCTTTTTGTCAGGTGGTAGGCATATTGAATATGCTGGTGCCAGTCTGTCATGGGCTCACAATGCTACTTAACGACCATTTAAATTTATGGTACCAAAAATTAGTCTTTACATTAAATCTATTCAAATGCAACATACTTAACAAAAGTAGTATTCATGGACTCATGGACTGTTTGGAAATCTGACAGCGGAGGGGAAGAAACTGTACCTAAAACATTGGGTGTAGGTCTTCAGGCTCCTGTACCTCCTCCTCAAAGAGGGCATGTCCCGGATGGTGAGGGTCCTTAGTGATGGATGCCGCCTTCTTGAGGCACCGCCTCTTGAAGATGTCCTCGATGGTGGGGAGGGTTGAGTCTACAACCCTTTGCAGCCTCTTTTGATCCTGCACATTGGAACCTTTATATCAGGTGGTGATGCAACCAGTCAGAATGCTCTCTACCATATAGCTGTAGGAATGTGCAAGGGCCTTGGGTGACATACCAAATCTCCTCTTAATGAAGTAGAGCTGCTGGCGTGCCTTCTTTGTGATTGCATCAATGTGTTGGGCCCAAGATAGATCCTCAGAGATGTTGATGCCCAGGAACTTGAAGTTGTTCACCCTTTCCACTGCTGATCCCTCAATGAGGACTGGTGTGTGTTCTCCCGACTTCCCCTTCCTGAAGTCCACAATAAGTTCATTGGTCTTGCTGACGTTGAGTACGAGGTTGTTGTTGTGACACCACTCAACCAGCTGATCTATTTCACTCCTGTACGCCTCCTCATCGCCATCTGAGATTCAGCCAACAACAGTGGTGTGATCGGCAAATTTATAGTACAGAGGCCCAGGGTTTGAAGCAACACCCTATATGGTTCTATTTCTCATATTTTCTCCAAAACAAACATTGTTGAGAAATAATCACCTTATAATATTCTTGCATTCTAATTTATTTTGTGTGGCTTTTCCTCTTCAAGGTAACCTCTTTCCCCTTTCTATCCAATACCACTACTATGAAGCAGGTAAGTACCTGGGTGGGCTAGGGGTGAGGGACAGACATGGGGGAGTAATTTAAAAGATCACTTCCTTTCTTTCCCTCTAGTCTATTGTCCAGTAATGTAGAGCATGGGCAAGCCCAGCAACAAAAACGTTCATGAGTTCGCCGTAGATTCTTACCAGCTAATATACTTGTGAAATATTCATGGATTAGAGTCATAGAGAGATACAACATGGAAACAGGTTCTTCAGCCCACCAAGTCCATGCCAACCATCAACCACTCATTTGTGCTAATGCTACATTAGTCCCATTTTTATTCTCCCCACCTCCCCATCAACTGCTCCAGATTCTACTACTCAACTACATGCTAGTGACACTTCACAGGGGTCAATTAATCTATCAACCTGCACGTCTTTGGGTAGTGGGAAGAAACCCATGTGGTCACAGGGAGAATGTGCAGACAGCGCCGACAGTCAGGATTGAACCCGGGTCTCTGGCACTGTGAGGCTGTGGCTTTGCTAGCTGCACTGTGCCACCCAAATTCTTACATGCCAAATCAGTTAATCCCCCTTCCTGGCTTTATCCATTCAAGATTGATCTCGTTTTCAAGAAGAAAGCATAAATGTTAGCCACGATTGTGTTTGAACCGGAAATCTTTGTCAAAAAATAAATGCATACACGTTTTAGCCTCAAATGTGAGGTGCTTGCTCAGTTCAATCCACAGTACTTTTAGTCTGAGATAATGGAGTCAAGTCTCACTAAAAGAATTTAGCATGAGCTAACTGTTACTCTGCTTTAGTATCAAAGGAATTAATTCATTATTGGAGGAGCTGTTCTTTATTAAAGATTCCAGAGCACTGGAAGAACAACTTGGAGTTCTCCTGATGCGCTGGCCAGCACCCTTTCCTGAATAAGCAATACTGTCATTATTCTCATTGTCACATCTGAGGTTGATAGAGCAGAATTGCTTTTACCTGCATTAAAGTAATTGCATTCAAATAATTTTTAAGCGAAGTTTTTAGAAATTTTGACACTATAAAGTGATGCAAGTCTGTTTTTCTTACTGTATACGTTGACATCAAGTTATAGCAATTAAATTTTTATTATGTACACTATAAATACAGCAATGAATTTTGTTGCTGACAAACTTATCAAACAGCTGAACTAATCCTTATTAGGAGAAAATTTCTCAAAATACAGTAATAAGAGTTGCCAAGTAGATTAGGTCATTGCTGGTCTCTGTGGGTTCGAGCATGGATGAAAGTCCCAGCAAAGCTGCTGAATGCAGGTTGCAAGCCACAGGGCTGCTGAATCTCATTAATGTACAACTACTGCAGCTGAGAGGAGCCCTCCCTGCTCTCCCCCCAATGCATCTCTCTCTCTGCCGCCCCTCCCCCATCGTTCCTTTTCTGTCAGTCAGACTTTCACAAACACACACACACACACACACACACACACACACACACACACACACACAGAATTCTGCAGCCCCAGATCCTGCTGCACTGCAATTCAGAACAGTAGAAACAAATTAGTCACAGAGATTGGTAGCAGGAAAGGAAGAGCTGAAAGGGTGGATGTATTGGTGTGGGACCAGATGCTGGAAAGGTTCCCCACTCACAACACAGATTGTAATTTTATTCTTAATGGTGCATTAGTTGATTGATATCTCTTGGAGGAAACAAGACTAGATGCACAGACTGTTGTTTTCAGCTACAGAAATGGCCCCGGGGAGAGCAAAAATGCACAAATACATTGTTAAATTCATGATGTGACCAGGCAAAGAAACAAATAAAAATTTGTGAATGATGGATGGAAAATGGTAGAAATATTCTACAGGACCATCAAAATCTGCAAAAAGCAAAACAGAAGAATAATATTTAGATAAAGTACCCATGTCTGATTCATAAACCTTATCCTTACTTAGAGCTTTGATCCAACGTTCTACCAGATGCCAGTAAACTTGCTGTATACTCCAGTCATTTTCTATTTTGTTTTAGATTTTCAGCTTTTAAGGTTTCCTTTGTGGCGACTCACCGTCTAGTCGGGCGAACCGGCTCAGCAGTCGGGTTGCGCGGCGTCGGAGCGACGAGGCCCAAGATGGCGGCGGGCCTCGTCTTTCCAAGCGACGGGGAGAACCCGCGCGCGGGAAAGTCCTGATGACGTAGGACTTACGTCATTGCCGGTTTTTTTGGGCGGGAGTTTTTCTCCCTTAAAGGGCCCGCACAAGGCGGGAAAATAAACCAGTTCTGTTTGGCAACCAGTTCTGTTTGGCAAGAGTGAGTCTTGTTTTATTCCGCGGTAGCAACCGCTACACCTTGTAATTTTTTTGCCACTGCTTTAGTAATAAGTGCTGAAGTAACAGTGATTAAACTCTCTTATGCCACTGCATTAGAAAACTGATCAAGTCTCTAAAATGTCAAGATCTCTCAGGAGTCCATATACGATAATGACTGAGTGACATATGTCCAGCAAATATATGTTTATATAGTGATACATTTGTTGGATTTTTATAAAAATCAGAGAACATTATTGTCTGTCATCATTCAGTTTAGTTGATTCCGCTACTACAACCAGAAAAGCTTCAGTAAATATTTTTTTCTTTAATAACAGTCAATAGGGAATCCCACTATGTCAACATCCATATAGGGTCTTTGTAGTGTAGCGCAGATGCTTCCTTATAAGCAAAACATCAATCAATAGGACTGGAATGATCACTTCATTGTGACTGAGTCGGAGTCATAGTATCCTATTGAGTTAAGTAATGGATTATGATAAATAGATTTTAAAAAAATGAAATATCCTTCTAGTGGAGTATTTATCTTCCCTCGACCCACTTCATTCCAGCACATATGTAGAGCATCTTATCGCTGACAAAGTGGGTGCAGGTTCTGATCTGAGCCTGTCACAATGCTCTTCCTTAGTCTGAGCTGATGCCTCACAGCTCCAGTGACCTGCATGCAGTGCTGATCTCTGCTGCACATTCTCCCTGTCACCACATGGATTTCCTCGTGGTGCTCCAGTTTCCTCCTGCATCCTAGAGTTATGTGGTTGGTAGATTAAGGCCACATTAAACTGCCCCTAGTATGAAGGTAAGTAGTAGAATCGGGGGGCAGTCGATAGGAATGTGGAGAGAATGAAATACTATGAGTGTAAATGGGTGCTTGATTGTTGGCACAGACCTGGTGGGCTGAGAGGACTATTTCCATGCTGTATGACTCTATGACTATTCTGGTGTAAAATTGTCTTTTCCTCAAGCAGTCCCTTGAGGTACAGGATGACTTACTTCTTCTGTGGGTTCTAAGGTGACCAATGAGTCTCATGAGGACCTGCGGACTTTGCCACATGTGGGACAGGTTGAGCTTGCAGGGAAAAATGGGTGGGTAGATTATTGGAGAGAGTGGTCAGAGCCTTCCTGGATGGGTCACTGCTAGTCTGAGTGGCCTGGAGCTAGGAATCTCAATGAATTGCTGAGGACGTTTTGTTTTTTCTACTGATCCCTACAGTACACCATTGGTCACAGGGCTCCAATCTGAATAACAACCCTCCACTATCATCCTCTGACTCCTTCCACGAAGCCAATTTTGTATCCAATTGGCTAGCTGGATCCCATGTGATCTCATCTTCCGGACCAGCCTACCATGCGGACCTTGTCATAAGCCTTACCAAAGTCCATATAGATAACGTCTACTGCCCTGCCCTCATCAATCCTCTTGGTCACCTCTTCAAAAAGCTCAATCAAATTTGTGAGATGCAATTTCCCATGCACAATGCCATGTTCACTATACCTAATCAGTCCTTGCCTTTTGAAATGCAGAGATATCCTGTCTCTCAAAATCCTCTACAGTAACTTTCCCACCACTGATATTAGGCTCATCAGCCTGCAGTTCCTTGGCTTGTCCTTCCAACCCTTCTTAAGTAAAGCCACTACATTATTCACCCTCCAGTCTTCTGGTACCTCAGCCATGGATAACGAAGATTCAAAAATCACTTACCAAGGCCCCAGCAATTTCTTCCCCCACTTCCCACAATGTCCTAGGATACACTTGGTCAGGTCTCATGAATTTATATAGCTTTATGTGCCTCATGACCCTCAACAACTTTTTTGTAGTACTGATATGTTTCAGGATATCACTGTTCTCTTTCTTGAGCTCACTAGCTTCCATGGCCTTCTCGAAGGTAAATACAGATGAAACATATTCATTTAAGGTCTTGCCAGTCTCCCATGGCTTCACACATAGATGATCCTTAAGGGGATCTATTCTCTCCCTAGTTGTGCTTGTGAGATCTCTTTACCTTATATTTGTCAAGAATGCCTCATGTCCCTTTTTTGCCCTCATTTCCTTTTTAAATGCATTCCTACATCCCTTATATTCCTCAAGGGATTCGCTTGATCCCAGATGCCTACACCTGACATATGCCTCCCACTTTTTCTGAGCAAAGTCTCAATATCACTCGTCAGCCAGGGCTCCCTAATCCTGCCAGCCTTGCCCTTCACTCTAACTAGAACATGTTGGCCCCGAGCTCTCCCTATCTCACTTTTAAAAGCTTCCCACTCGCCAGATGTCCCTTTACCTGCCAACAGCCTCTGACAATCAACCTTTCTAATGTCAAATGTATTGGGGGAAGGATTCCAAAACTGCATTCATGAAATTGTTTATAGGCATTATATGGCAAGCCTGACAAGAATGATGTAATTCTGGATTAGTTTAAGGGAATGAACGTGGTCCAGTGGAAGGAGTATCACTGGGTAGCATTTTGGTGGTGTTGATTATTATTCAGTTAGATTAAGAATAGTAATGGAAAAGGACAGAGTTAAAGTAGGTATAAGAGATCTAAATTTGGGTATTGACAATTTTACCACTGAGAAGTGATTGAACAAGGCTGGACTGGAAACAACTTCATGAAGGTAAATAAGTCTCCGAGCAATGGGAGGAATTCAAGGAGGTTCAAGGTATACGTGTCCCCACTAATGAAAAGGATTGGACTGCAGATTCTTGAGCCCCTGGATGATGAAGTGCATAGAGGGTAGGACGAGGCAAATAAAAGGAAATCTTATAAAAGAAAACAAATCTTGGATTTACTTTTAAAAGGAGCGTTCACTACAACAAAAATCCTGGAAGAGTAGAAAATGTGTAGAAGAGAAAATAAAAAGGGATGTAGAAAAATAGAGAGGGTATGAAAAAATGTAGTCAAGTAATATCAGTTGATGAAGAGGTTGCCAGGACGGGAAAACTGTAGGTGACAGTAGATTGGATAAACTAGGGTGGTTTTCTGATTTACACAATTCTGGGGTCCTATATATAATAAGTAGGAAGGATCTATTTCCCTTAGCAGAGAAGCCAAAATCCAAGGACTACTGACTTAAACTAATAGGTAGAGGGATTGGAGGGGGAGAAGGGGAAAGTTTTTCGAGTGGGTCTGGAACTCAATGTTTGACGGTAGAGGCAGTAAACCTCATAACGCTTCAAGCAAACCTGGATATGAACTTGAAGAGTTGTGACATCCTAGTGCTGGAAATTGGATGAGGTTGAATCGCTCTTTTTCAACCAGCACAGACAAGATGGGCCTTATCGTCTCCTTCACCATCTATGAAGGTTAATGAGGTACAAGACTTTCTAGGCTACCAGAGAGTGAGCATAGTCAGTAGCAGTAAGTCTGGGCATTCCAAAGGAACTTTAAATAAATATGATCTGAAATGTAAAACAATCCTAGGCTTCCACTAACTTACTACTTACAAAGAATTAAAACCATGCAGAAAAACAATGTTTGTGCAGAAAACTCTGCACGGGAGAAGAGAAAGAAATGCTTAAATTGAGTTTTTTTTTAATACAGTGAATAGGGAAGAACCATTTCCTCAGGCGGGTGAGCCCATGACAAATGATCATTAGTTTCAAATGAGCATGGGGAGAGAGAGGTGAGAGATTAGGAGCAATTTTCTTTCAGACAGCATGTTAGTGGAGCATGGAATGATTGGCTACAGGGAAAGTGGTGGCAGAGATTTCTAAGAGGAAAGAATTATATGTATTTTAAATGCAAGTAGAGTTTTGAAGAGACCATGGAGCACTAGGATTTTTTTTTGATTGCTTTGGCAAAGGGCCAGGAGAGACATAATGGGTCAAATGGCTTCCTTTTGTGTTAATATACTGTAAGATCTCACAGTGATAGAATCTTTGTTTTCTCTAAAAAGATTAAATTCCTGATCCTAAGTAAATGAATTAGAAAGCATAAACTATATATATATAGTAGTGTGTGTGTTATATATAGAGAGAGAGAGAGAGAGAGAGAGAGAGAGAGAGAGAGAGAGAGAGAGAGAGAGAGAGAGAGACACACACACACACACGTCCTATAACTATATACATCTATAAATACTGGCAGCTTACAAACTAAAAATTTCTGAGGTTTGGAGTAACTTAAAAGACTGACTATTCTGATTGGGCAATTCTTGATTTCTGAAATAAAACAAATAAAATATAGTGAGAATGTAAGACAGGCCACTACAAAGTGGGTGCAAATTGCACAGATTGGCTAAAATGAAAAGATAGAATGGGAGGAGGCTCGAGTGATGCATAAACATTGAAATGGTTTTTTGTGCTATAAATTTCTCTAATGCCATGTAACTCACCCAAAACATGAATAGCTTTTTTTTTACTTCTGGCTGACCTGTTATATTTTTATTACTTTTACATTAGGGAGGGCAGCCTGCCTGCAGGTTAATTAGAAAAATGATAAAGGCAATGCAATCTAATCCTTGCTCACATTCCTTCTACTGGTAAAAGTAATCAACTTGAAGGACATGTCTGTGAAAGTTGATACAGGAGGGTGGATTGAAGTTAATAATAAACAACTATTCTGAATGTAAGGATGAGAATTTCCCATGCGAAACAGTTAACTAGTGATAGTCTGATACTTGCAAAAAAACTGATCTTTCAAGCATCAGTCAACAAAAATTTAATGTCACAGGCATTATAAATATAAAACCCATTCATTACAGATCTAATAAATAATCTCATTGTATTATCACAGACAATTTTTTCAGAGTGTTAAGTTATATAAGGCACCACAGAGCTACCCCTTACATTCCTTTTCAAAAAAGGGGCGAGGACTATATCTTGCAACTACAGTCTAATGGCAGGACAAAATTAAATTTCATGTGGAAAAGTATAGTTTAGTAAATAAAGACCAGCACCAGATTGTGCCTGACTAATCTTTCACAAAGAAACAGAAATGATGCTGCAGTAGATGCTCTAGAGATGGACTTTGACAGGGCAGATGTCAAAATGCCACCTAACAGACACATTGAAGAAATAGAGGTAGATGTTATTAAAGGAATGGTGACAACCTGGATACAAAATTAGCAGAGGGATACGAGACAAGGAGTAGTAATAAACAAATACTTTTCTTAATGAAGTCAAGGTTCCCCACAGGTCAACGTTAGCCCCATTTTTTCTTTTGATTAAATGAGTTTAGGGTATTACAGTGTCACAGTGAGGATGTTCAAACTCCACACAGACGACACCCAAGATCAGAACCAAACTTGGGTCTCTGGCTCCTGAACTGGGGTGCTGTCTGTGGAGTTTGCACATTCTCTTCCTGACTGCAAAGGTTTCCTCCCACGTGCCAAAGGGATGCTGGTTGACAGATCAACTGGCTACTGTCAATTGGTAGGTGGGAATGATTTAATGACAGTGTGAAGGGAAAAATATGATTAGTATAGAGGGTGATGGTTGGTGCAGATGCTGGGCTTGTTTCCGTGCTTAATGATTATGACCTGACTTGTTGATAGGAGGACAATTTACAAGTTTACAGAGGATAAAAAATCTGACAATTTAGTAAATAGTAAGAAGACTATTGTCAAACATCAGGAGGACACAAACAGTCTCATAAAATGGGCAGATTCATGAGGGTAACAGTTTAATCTGGATATATACTAAGTGATGGCATTTTGAAGAAATAATACAGAAATGTGCTATGGAAGGATGGAAATATTCAGCACGTCAGACTGGATTTGTGAGATAGAATGAGCTTGTATCAGGTTCTGATAGATGGTTGTCAACCTGATAGAAAGTTGATGACCTTCTCATGAATCTCAACTTTTCATAAAAATAGTGCCAATTAGGAACAAATAAAAGTAGAGAGACACCAATCTTTGAAGGTGACCAGGTATGTTCAGAAAGCAGTAAAGAAAACAAATGGAATACAAGCTTTGTAAAGTGAATACAAAAACAAGCACATGTCACTAGTTAGGCCTTAGCTGGAACTGCTAATTCTGGGAACCATACTTTAGAGAAATGATGTGGAGAGGGTATGTAAGAGATTTACCAGGAATGAAAACTCAGTTTTATGGAGATATTGTTACTTGGGAACAGGAAAGGGGAAATTGAATGGAAGCATTCAAGATATGAGCCTTCAATGAAACAGACAGAAACATTTCCTTTTTCTCCAACCAGTGGGTCAGAAACCAGAGGTTACAGATTTTAAATAACTGCAACAGAACTAAGAGAAAATGAGGAGACATTCCTTTACAGACAGATCTGGAAGGTACTTGAAAAGAAGTTGAATCAGGAACTTTTAAGTGGTAACCGGACATACATTTGAAGAATAACAACTTCTGCAACTCTTAATTTTCCCTATTCTTCACCTTCTCTCTGCAGTCAGAGTATCTGACTTGTCCTACAACGGCCAGGATATCAGAATTATTCTAATGTTCACGTTACATGCTTACACCTTACAGAGTTGAACATTTTCTCAACCTGAATCTCTACCTTGTGAAGGCCAAATGCACTTCATGGATCACATAGTGACCTCATAAAACATACACACAGGAAGAGTAAAAGGACATTAATAGAACATTGGAACCAAATTTTGAAATAAATCTATGCCTTTCTGAGACCGAAGCAACAGACCAGGTTACTTCAGCACTGCTACAGGCTTTGCAAGTATTTATAAAGACATAAAAAAGGTAAATAAAAATCTATTCCTGTGCTCAGTCACTGGGTATTGAGTTTTATATTAAGTAAATATAGAGCTTGGACTTTCTTTTAAATGGAGGATTTGATATTTTAATCTTCTTAGATAACCAGCCTAAGGTTAGTTTTAACCTTTTAGGTTTTGATAATCGTGACGTTATTAGTTTTAATGATGTTAATGATTTTAATAGAGTTAATGGTAGTTTTAATGATGTTAATGACATTAATAGTCTCACGTTAAGAGGTTCTGACAGAAGTAATTTGGATAATCTTATTACTCATAATGTGGCAGTTTAAGTGTTGATAGTAGACTTTCTGGCCTAGTGAAGAGTGATTGTAATCCTTATAATTATGGTATTAATGCTCCTAACAGTGTAGCAGCTGACAGTGTTGAGGATGTTATCTGGAAGACAAAAGCTCTGTACATACAGCCCATGTTTTAAACCAGAAGTAAAAAGCAGATTCCAACAAAACATGAGAATGGAAAACAGCTTCAATCATGTTTTATTTCCAAAGCAAATATATAAATGCTATTCAAATACTGAAAGAAAAATGCTAAAGGAAAGTCATGGTTTCTGCTATTTCTGTAAACTAAGATATGACTAGACTCACTGAGGATTTACTGAACATAGCTTTCTCCTCACTGTTTGAGGAAGTCCTTGTTCACCTTCCAATAGCCCACAGCTATCCTTGCCAGCTCATCGTTAAGACTGATGGAGGGTTTAGTGATTAAAAGGAGGAATCCAGGTAAACGTACCTTTTCCATCAGATTGCTACCTTAGGTGAGTTCAGCTGACTTACTAAGGATTAAACCATAGGTGTACCTGATTTGTGCCACATTATCTAATACATTTACCCACTTCCTTTCCACAATGATTCAGAATTTTACAAGAACAAATGAAAATAGGACTTTATGCCAATTTAGTCAAATGATAATTTGGCTGAATTCCATAGTTACAGTGTGTTCCCATATAGCTTTGTTCCCTTTTGCCTCAAACACCTGTGCTGCTACTTCTTGGGTAGTCCCTTCAGATCAAGGATGACTTCCTTCCACTTCAGTGCTTTAGTGGTGTCTTTTCAGTGCTTTGAGGTGTCTGGTGTAGGTAAGCCATGTCTTAGAAGCATAGAGGAGGATAGGAATCATGGCTGATTGGTACAACACAAGTTTATTGCTGGGTGTCAGGTTTTGATCTTCAAATACTCAGATGTACAGCGATTGTTCTGCAGCACTGAGGACAATAGTATATTTCATCATCAGTGTCTGTCCTTGCTGAGACCTGGCTCCTGAGATAAGGTCCACTTGAGTCTCATCATGGACTTTTATTACTGCAGGGTGGTGTTGCATAGCAGAAGTAGGCTGGTAGGGGACATTCATTTTGTGGATATTTAGTGTAAGGCCCATCTTAGGGTTCAGTGAATGAGTCAATTAATTGGAGATCAACCTCCAAACCTGGACATATGAAAGCATCATCTTCATACAGCAGCTTAACTACTAAGGTTGAGGTGACCTTGGCTCTGTAGCAGAAGCAATGTAGTTTTAACAGTTTTGCATTACTCCTGTTGATTAATTCCACCTCAGAAGGAAGCACTTTGGAGGCGAGTTGCAGCGTTGCAGTGAGAAGGTTGGCCTAACCAGTTCCTATTTCCATTGCTTGGCTTTTGACGCAACCACCTCTGCAGCTTATTCTTGAATGACTCTGCTTTAATTAATAATGCCCATAGGGCAATATTATAGCCTGAAACAGCAGATAAAGACGACTTCTGCTTTCTGCCTCAATCTGTCTGTATTTAATTTTATATTCACATCCTTTTCACCAAACCCTTTGTCCAACAAAAACAGTCTGTTTCTATCTACTCTGTCTCTTCATATGTTAGCTTTCATCAAATAATCCTTAAACCACATCTAATCTAATTAAAACAGCCCCTATTTCTCTCAGAATTTGTCACATTTATGCATTTTTTTATCTAGTGAATCTGCTCTGTACCGATTTTATGTTGCTATCTTTCCTACTTCTGGAGCTCAGAGCACACACAGTACTTCAATTGTAATTTTGCCAAAGTACTATATAGATTTATGATAGCAATTCACCTTTTACATTGTATACCTCTTGCATTAATCCAACATTTAATCAACTGGTTTACAGCCTTACTGACTTGGGGTTCTGATTTCATGAACATCTCCAAATCCCTATGTGGTTGTACATCACACAGTTTTTCCTCATTCCAAGTATAGCCATTAATTTTTATTAATCAGAATGCATCACTGCATACCCTACAGATGTTGAGGTTCATCTGACACATTTGTGTTTATTTCATTATCATTTTTTCTTTTAACTTTATTTAGTCCTCATTTTAGTTACTGTGCCTCCTCTTTGGTACTAACAACCAACTTGGAAACCACTTTCTCTAGCCATGCATCCAAATCATTAAATACACAGTGGAGGAACAACTGTGGGGCAGAACCCAATGGGACACTATTACCAACTTACAACAACTCTGGTAAATTGATTCCCATTCTTCATTTCCTCTCTTTTTCAAATGTCTAATCTAGCTTGCTCACCCCCTAATTTCATATTGCCAATATTTTCCAATCACTCCTTGCACAGTACATTGCCAAAGCTTTTCCAAAAGTGCACTGGATTTCTCTATTCCACCAAATTGGTTCCCCCTTTGAAAACCACAATCTTGTGCTCAGAAACACATATCAGTTATGTCCAATTATTTTCTTTCATCTGGATATTTAACCATTTCATCCATAAAGTTTCAGAGATGCTCCCCATCATAGAGGTTAAACCAAATGGTCTGATATTACCACAGTTAGCTTTGCCTTTTTGAAAATGTATTAATTTTAGTCCTCCAGCACAATAAAACCCTGGAATATAGTTTCTTGAACCTACATATTTTTTCTTGAAATCCTCAGGTCCAGTCTCAGTATGTTGACCTGCCGTCAGTATTTATCTCCTTCTCTGTATTCTTCTGTTTTATAGCTTTAAACATTTTTGATTTTAAATATATTGATAGAATATAGAATCCATGTTCACACTCTCTCTGCACATAAACTACAATGGATCTCTTTCCCTTGTTCCGCACATTTGGCCTTTTTCTTAAAAATCATTTTTATATGTCATGCCCTCTTCTTTAATCAGTTTGCTTTTAATCTCTATCCATGGCATGGTGAAATGTAGTAACTTTCAATATCTTAAAGAGTAAGCATCAATATACTAACTTCACAATTTATTTTTGAAAATATCTACTGCTGATCTACAATTATGTATTGGTATTGGTTTATTATTGTCACTTGTACTGAGGTGCTTCTATTTCATTGTTAAATAATCCCAATTTACTTGCCTTTCTAAAATCTCACCAATTACAATCTGTTACTCTTGTTTCTGTTCCAACTTTTTCCCTTTCAATTTGGAACTTAAACTTGTTGTGACAGCCAAAGTGTTCAATAACATTTCAGCAGCCTGATCTAGCACTGCCTCTCGCTTTATAAGCACATAGGAGTCAAGGACAAAGGTAGGGCATTCATGATTACAATTCAATTAGCTCATGGTCTTTTCACAACTCTATCCAACCACAATGAAGCTATATAAGTGTACTGATTGAAGAAGGAATCTTGTACACAGTTTCATAAATTCCCCTCTCTGGGAATTATCCAGCTATACTACATTACCTTAGAATGCCAAATTGTTTAATGTGAATAGGTAAAAAAAGAGATTTATAACCATGAACAGAATTAAATTTATATAACTGCTGAATATTTATGCAAATAAACTAGTTTCTGTTTGCATATAGTGGCCAGGATTCACCGTACACTTCATGCAGAATACCATTCCCATGGCAGGGCCATCGATAGAGTCCCGAGTGTTGTGACATGCACAGAGGGAAGATAAGGTGCATTCCTCAAGCTTTTATTGGGCTTCATTGGAACAGTGCAGAAGGCAGCAGGCAAATAGACTTGAGTGAGAGTGGGCTGGAGAATTAATATGACATCATGAGCAATACATGGAAGAAATGCATGTGAATCACTGCTTCACCTGTAAGGGTTATTTAGGTCCCTTGATGGTGGGAAGGGATGAGGTAAAACAGCAAGCCGTGTCATCACTTGCAATTGCATGAAGAAAGTGCCATAGGAAGGGGAGTGGTTTATGGAGATGGAAAAGTGGACCAGGATGTGCGGAGGGATTGGAAGGTGTGTCTGGTGGTGGGATCTCATTAAAGACGGCTGGAATTGCAAAGGATGATCTATTGAATGTGGTGTCAGGCAAGGAGGAAAGTGAGGATGCTATTCTTGTTCTGGCTGGGAAGAGAGAGGGCAAGAGTGGAAGTGTATAAATAGATATATGCTTAACCATATATCATCTATTTGGTTAATATATATGGTTATATGGTTAACTCTGTTAACCATGGTAGAGAGGAAGCCATGATTAGGTTAAAAGAAAGACATCTCAGAGGTACCTATTCTGAAACAGAGGTACCTATTCTGAAAGGATATCTTCCTTTTTCTCTAATTGTGGCTTCCACTTCTATCACAGTTGATAGAGATCTCAACTGTGTCTTGTCTATTTCCCACACCTCTGCTGTCACCTCTTCTCCTCCTAGCCAGATCAAGGATAAAGTTGCCTTCCACTGTGTTGCAATCCACTGCAAAAATAGTTTGAGAAAAGCAGTGCGTACAAGTGGATGAGTGATGCAAACTTTGGAGATTGTCTTCAACATCCAACTTTAGGCTGACTGGGCTACACCAAGTTTGATGTCGATGTCAATGGCAAATGATAAGAAGCTGAAAGTGTGTGGCACTCATTTATTGATAAAGGTGAAAAGATTGAACTGTTGGCAATGATTATGGTAAATTGGTTTGGATGTAAGGAGTGGGACAGGAGTTAATGAACTGTGGGACCAGAGAAGGCACCTAATTAAAATATGGTCCTGAACTTTTACATTTAGCTAGAGCAGGACAGTTCCAGGGCAAGTTGCATGCAGTTAAAGCATGTTAAAAAAATTAACAAGTAGACAATGGGCATCATTAATAGCACAAGTTAACTACTATTAATTGACAATACTTAGAAATCTTCTCTCATTAGTTGAAATTAATTAATTAATTTTTAAAAATGTGAAAAATCATAACTCTAACCCCTTGCTTATTTCACCAAATTCTTGAAATGGACTATACAAACTCCAATACCATCCGGATTTTTATGTGAATTTGCTACTGCAATCCTCAACATTTCTAAGTCAACATTTGGAATAGACTGCCTGAGTTTGTTAAGTAATCCACACCAGTTATTTCAACCACTGAGCTAGCCAAGGTCATATCAAATTGATCCTGAGAGGCAGTGACAAGCAGGATGTTTTTCTGGACTAAAGGGATCAAAACATGAAGTCTATTTTCCATTTTGAAAGGTTTGGAATTGGTGCAGAATTAATTATTTACACTTGACTTCTTATGTAAAGAAGTCAAATACACATGGAGTAATTTTGACTTTCTTATACAAATTGCATCTACCCATGTCATTTGGGAGGAACTACGGGCAGGGTTATAACATGCCTCAATTTTATTCATTTTATGCTGTTAAAGTTTTATAAATTATAATTTCTGTGATCAATAGGACTTGCAGCTAATGGTATACAATGACATTGTCAACGTATGGCAGAAGTTTGAAACCTACAATTTGAAATAACCTCCTGGTCAACACATCAACACATGCATGGAAGCTCAATGTCACATGCTGGAAAATATGATGGCAAATGTAACCTTTCAAAAGAAAACATAACAAATGTTTTCTAAAAAAATTAATTCATTCCTAAATGGCATTGAAGGAAGTCATCATATTCGGTGTGAAATTTATTATATGGTGAGTTAACATACTTTCCCCTCCTGAATGTAATCCAGAGTTTATCGGCAGAAAAATACAGACCATTGAAGTGAATAAGTGCCAGTAGCTTAAATTCAGTAATCAAAACAAAACAGTTAACAGATTCAGTTGTTCCTTTTTGCTCTCTGAAATTAAACTACACTGAGATGCTGTTTAGAACAAAGCCTGAGGAAGAAGTCCTTGAGATTGGAATTATTTTAACAAAGAAAATTTGTCTTATTTGATTTATAACCATCATCACTAACAATTATAAGAGACAATCTCAGTTCAAGGCATTTAGCTTTCCACTTGAAAAAAAACATATTTGCAAACATTTAGTGTAAATTTAAGAATTTTATACCACTTTCAGACATTCAGTATAAAGTAAGAAAGGAAATTATCCAATGTAATTTCTCCAATGCAATAACTTTATACTCACGGTTGCCAGGTAATTGCCCTCCCAACTTCTCTGGAGGCCCAGATCACCTCTCTGACCCTTCAGGTTTTCCAAGGCTGCAACCTTTGCTCTGACCTGTGGTAGGTCAGCAGGTGGGATACTCTTAATAAGCAGATGTGCTCTCCATCTAATGGCAGAATTAAAATTAAAACAAGTTAATGCAAGAAAGACTTTGCCTTTAATGAGCACTTTTCACAAAATGACATTTGCAAACATTCAAAGTGTTAAAAATTAGCAGATTAAAAATATAAAGCTTTTGAGAGTCCAATGACATTTTGGCTTAACATTTCATCTGAAAGACGTGTCAGGTGCACTATTCCCTCAATGCTTTGCTGGGAGTGTCAGCCTATATTTTGGACACTAGAATGGGCCTTCAGCACACATTCTCTATGTGACAAGAATGACATGTTTGAGCCACGGAGTTGGAAGCAGTAATCATTGTATGGGAATGTGTAACAGTAATCTGTATTGCAAAGCATAAATTGTATTCACGGCTCAAATTACAGCATTTGACTTGTAAACTAAATGGACTGTTTTTCTGAGGTTTCTATTAATATCTAAAATGTAAACTGAATGCCAAAAAGCCCAGTGTTTTTCTGTTTCAGTATTGTTTTCTATGATGTGGAACATTAGTTATTAATGTTCTGATTTCCAATTATATTTTCAGCAGCTGCAACAAAAAAAACTCTAATTATAATCCATGACCAACTTTCAAAGAAATGACAACTGTATATTCAACTGTGTTCCACTGAAGAGCTATAAATTATATGCTTCTGTCTGGTTCTGCTGAATGCCAAAATAAGTAGCTGCACCACGTGGAGGCAGGTTCGATGCTCGGTTTTATGTTAAGCCATCTTATCTCAACTCAAGGCAATACTGCATTAACGGTTTGAACCTTCTGCAGAATATGCTTGCTGATCCGTGCTAACCTGCCATCACTTAGCTCCGTAACTATGCAGAAGTTCTGCAATTGCAGAAGTACCAAATTTTTACACAAAAGATTAATAGAAGTTCCTGAATACACTCTGACATGGCACTCTGCATGGAATCTAGAGTGCAAACTTCTCCAAATTCCCAATGCTTGGGCTGGGAATTCTGCTCGCTTTTCCTATAGCAGGAAGAAAAGCAAGTTCAATTATTTCAATGGAGAGGATCAGTTGCGAGGGAGAAGTGGAAGTATTTTAAATTTTTGTTTTAAAGAATTTAAAATAATTTTAATATGCTAATTTTAATACTTTGAATGTTTGCAAAAAAAATCAGTGGCATTCACAAACCTCTTTGATAGCTTTAACAGGCACTAACCTAGGGACATGGCTACATTTTGGCTGGGGACGATATTAATCTGTGCTGGCCCTCACCAATCAGCCTGGAGCTGGCTCACATCTGCTCGAAGTAACAATGGGGTTTGTGACCAGGTGATCGGCAAACTACTCTGTACAAGATTTGGGCCTAAATGAAGGCAGGAAAAGTAGGTTAGGGTTTCTATATCTGGCCAAGAATGCCCTAATATTGCATTACAGTCAAGTCAGAATCTGATACTTGTCAACATTTACATTCTAAACAAAGAATGAACATCTGGGCAAAATATTAACAAGGAACCAGCATTATCAGAAGTGGGAATAAGGGGAATTTATAGTAAAGGGGATTAAATAAGAATCAGGTACACTTATCTACTCAAACGTAATGCAATTATTATAACTTTGTAGCGGTTGCTACCGCGGAATAAAACAAGACTCTACTCGGAGGATTGCCAAACAGAACTGGTTTATTTTCCCGCCTTGCGCGGGCCCTTTAAGGGAGAATGTTCCCGCCCAAAACAACCGGCAATGACGTAAGTCCTACGTCATCAGGACTTTCCCGCGCGTGGGTTCTCCCCGTCGCTCGGAAAGATGAGGCCCGCCGCCATCTTGGGCCTCGTCGCTCCAACGCCGCGCGACCCGACTGCCAAGCCGGTTCGCCCGACTAGACGGTGAGTCGCCACACAACCCCCCCCCAGAACCGGCGAGACAGTCCCCAAGGTCCGTGGGCTGTGCCAGCTGCCGCTTAGGGGGGCGGCCTCTGCGTCGCGGCGTGGCAACCTCGACAGGCTGTTGCAGATCCAAATGGGCCGGTTTGAGGCGGTCCGCCGTGAAAACCTGTTCCCTGCCTCCAATGTCCAAAATAAAAGTGGATCCGTTATTCCATATGACTCGGAACGGTCCCTCATATGGTCGTTGCAATGGCACCCGAGGTGTGCCCCTGCGAACGAAAACAAATTTACAGTCCCGTAGTTCCTTGGGCTGGCAGGATGGGGCTTGACCGTGCCGTGAGGTGGGAATCGGGGCCAAGGCGCCAAGCTTCTCGCGTAGTCTTTGTAGCACTGCTGGGGGTTGTTCCCCTTGGTCCCGAAGGGCAAGTATGAAATCCCCGGGGACAACTAGTGGCACCCAGTATACAAGCTCAGCTGACGAAGTGCGGAGGTCTTCTTTGGGGGCAGTGCGTATGCCGAGCAGGACCCAAGGCAGCTCGTCAACCCAGTTAGGACCCTTCAGGCGGGCCATCAAGGCCGATTTCAGATGGCGGTGAAAACGTTCTACCAACCCGTTTGATTGAGGATGGTAGGCCGTGGTGGTGTGCAGCTGGTTCGCTAATGCAGCCCAGAGACTGGAAGTGAATTGGGTGCCTCTGTCTGAAGTGATGTGGGCCGGAACGCCAAAACGTGAGACCCAAGTTGTGAGCAGCACCCGGGCGCAGGAATCAGTTGTGATGTCAGCCAGGGGGGTTGCCTCAGGCCACCTCGTGAACCGGTCCACGATGGTAAGGAGGTACCCGGCTCCTCTTGAAACCGGCAGAGGGTCCACGAGGTCGACGTGTATGTGGTCGAACCTCCTACGGGTAGGCTCGAACTGCTGTGGTGGGATCTTGGTGTGTCGCTGGATTTTTGACGTCTGGCAGTGCGGACAAGTCCTGGCCCACTCACTGACCTGTTTGCGCAGGCCATGCCAGACAAACTTGCTGGCGACCAGTCGGACAGTAGATCTGATGGACGGGTGCGCCAACCCATGTACCGAGTCAAAAACGCGTCTCCGCCAGGCTGCAGGGACTATAGGGCGGGGCTGACCAGTCGCAACGTCGCAAAGTAGGGTCCGCTGACCTGGACCAACCAAGAAATCTCGGAGCTGCAGACCCGAGACTGCGGTTCTGTAGCTGGGCAGTTTGTCGTCGGCTTGCTGTGCGTCAGCTAGGGCCGTGTAGTCGACACCCAAGGATAGGTTGTGGATGGTTGGTCTGGAAAGTGCATCAGCAACGACATTATCCTTTCCGGAGACACGTTGGATGTCAGTTGTGAACTCGGAAATGTAGGATAAATGTCTCTGCTGACGAGCTGACCAGGGATCGGAGAATTTGGAGAAGGCAAAGGACAGAGGCTTATGATCGGTGAAAGCGGTGAAAGGCCTGCCTTCTAGAAAGTATCGGAAATGCCGGACCGCCAGATACAGCGCTAGAAGTTCCCGATCAAAAGCGCTGTACTTCAGTTCGGGCGGTCTAAGGTGCTTGCTGAAAAATGCCAAGGGTCGCCAGCGGCCTTCGAGTAGCTGTTCCAGTACCCCACCCACCGCGGTGTTGGACGCGTCTACCGTGAGGGCAGTCGGGACGTCAGTCCTGGGGTGTACCAGCATTGTGGCGTCTGCCAGGGCGTCTTTGGCCTTAACGAAAGCGGCCGCAGCCTCGTCAGTCCAGGTGATGTCCTTGCCCTTACCAGCCAGCAGCGAGAACAGAGGGCGCATGATACGGGCTGCTGCAGGGATGAAATGATGGTAAAAGTTGACCATCCCAAGGAATTCCTGTAGGCCTTTGACTGTGTCGGGGCGGGCAAAATGGCGGATAGCATCCACCTTGGCGGGTAGGGGTGTTGCCCCGTCGCTGGTGATTTTGTGGCCGAGGAAATCGATAGAGTCAAGTCCGAATTGGCACTTGGACGGATTGATCGTGAGGCCGAAATCGCGGAGGCGGGAATACAGCTGGCGGAGGTGGGAAAGGTGTTCCTGGCGGTTACGGCTGGCGATCAGTATGTTGTCCAAGTAAATGAACACGAAGTCCAGGTCTCGGCCTACCGCGTCCATCAGCCGCTGGAAGGTCTGTGTGGCGTTCTTAAGGCCGAACGGCATCTGAAGGAATTCGAACAGGCCGAATGGGGTGATAATCGCAGTCTTGGGGACGTCATCCGGATGGACCAGGATTTGGTGGTATCCCCTAACGAGGTCCACTTTGGAAAAGATGCGGGCCCCGTGTAAGTTCGCTGCGAAGTCCTAGATGTGAGAGATGGGATAGCGGTCTGGGGTGGTGGCGTCATTCAGCCTGCGGTAGTCGCCGCAGGGCCTCCACCCTCCGGTGGCTTTGGGGACCATGTGCAGGGGGGAGGCCCAGGGGCTGTCTGACCTGCGAACAATCCCCAGCTCCTCCATGTGACGGAACTCTTCCTTTGCCAGGCGGAGCTTGTCTGGAGGTAATCGTCGTGCTCGGGCATGAAGGGGTGGCCCTGTGGTAATGATGTGGTGTCGTACCCCGTGTGTGGGCCTAGAATTTGTAAACGAAGGTGCCAAAATCGATGGGAATTCGGCTAGGAGCTTGGCGAAATCGTCGCCAGAAAGGGAAATGGAGTCCAGGCGTGGAGCTGGTGGGCTGATTTCTCCCAGGGGATAGGTCCAGAGAGTGCTAGAGTGGACTAACCGCTTCCTTTGCAGGTCGACTAACAGGTTGTGGGCCCGAAGGAAATCGGCTCCTAGGAGTGGTCGGGCGACGGTGGCAAGGGTAAAGGTCCAGGTAAAACGGCTGCCGCCAAAGTGTAATTGAAGCGTACGGGTGCCGAAAGACCGTATCGTTGTACCGTTGGCGGCATTGAGTAGAGGACCTGGTGGCCTGTCACGAGTGTCGCGGCCTGTCGGGGGCAAAATACTGACCTCCGCTCCAGTATCAACAAGGAAACGCCGTCCAGATTTCTTGTCCTGAACGAAGAGGAGGCTCTGTCGGCGGCCAGCCGCCGTAGCCATCAGTGGCGGCTGGCCCTGGCGTTTCCCTGAAACTTGCAGGGTGGGCGGCATCGACGGGCCTCCGCACCCCACCTCTGATGGTAGAAGCACAGCTGGTCACCCGTGTTGTCGTCTGCGTTCCTGGGGCGTGGCTGCTCGGTTGCTGGGGCCGGGCGAGGCGGGCGTTGGGCTCGCGGCCTGGTGATTTGACTGACGGACGAACCGCTCTCGCGCTTGGCCCTCCACAGGACATCTGCCCGGGCAGCCACCTCACGGGGGTTGCTGAAGTCGGCGTCAGCTAACAATAAGTGGATGTCATCGGGGAGCTGTTCGAGGAAGGCCTGTTCGAACATCAGGCATGGCTTGTGTCCCTCGGCCAATGCCAGCATCTCATTCATTAGGGCGGATGGGGATCTGTCCCCCAGGCCATCCAGATGAAGCAGGCGGGCGGCGCGCTCACGACGGGAGAGGCCGAAGGTCCGGATCAAAAGGTCTTTGAAAGCTGGGTACTTACCTTCCTCCGGAGGCGACTGGATGAAGTCTCCAACCTGGGCGGCTGTCTCCTGGTCCAGAGAGCTAACCACATGGTAGTACTTCGTGGAGTCAGAGGTGATCTGCCGAAGGTGGAATTGCGCTTCGGCCTGGTCAAACCAGACGCTGGGCCGAAGTGTCCAAAAGGTGGGCAGCTTGAGGGCCACTGCGTTGGCTGCTGTGCTGTCGTCCATTTCGCGGGTCCAAAAGCCGTTTGGACCGTCGGGGTCACCAATGTAGTGGTTGCTACCGCGGAATAAAACAAGACTCTACTCGGAGGATTGCCAAACAGAACTGTTTTATTTTCCCGCCTTGCGCGGGCCCTTTAAGGGAGAATGTTCCCGCCCAAAACAACCGGCAATGACGTAAGTCCTACATCATCAGGACTTTCCCGCGCGCGGGTTCTCCCCGTCGCTCGGAAAGACGAGGCCCGCCGCCATCTTGGGCCTCGTCGCTCCGACGCCGCGCGACCCGACTGCTGAGCCGGTTCGCCCGACTAGACGGTGAGTCGCCACAACTTTGACTTTTAAATAATTTGTTCAGTTCAATGTCTCCAGCCAGTTTTATCAATGACCTCTCACTACCAAGTGCTTTTACTTGCCTAATACCTAATCAGACCCAGCCTCTCAACAGAAAATTTTTGTTATAGTATTTTTGTTGAGCAGAAGATCAATATCTATATTTTCTTTCTTTGTTAATGAGTCCTAACAGCATTAAATAACACAAATTTACATCTGAGTAGATGATCTATTTTGTTTTTTCTGTATTGGCCCTAACAGAATACCACATTTCCAAGCAACAAACAATCTGCTGGAGGAACTCTGTGGGTCAAGTAGCACCTGTGGGGGGCAAGGAACTGCTAACATTTCGGGTCAAAATCCTGTATCAGGATGAAACCCATTGAATCCCTCCAGCAGATTGTTTATTGCTCCAGATTTCAGCATCTTCAACTGTACTCAAAGTTTGCCTCTGTACGTTGAGCAATCTGTCACATATCAAACATCATGCACTTATGTCACAAAGTATGAACAAAAATGGTTGCTGGGTACCAAAGAGCATAGATAAGTAAACTTTGAGTAATTAAATGTCAGTACATTGACCTGTTTGCCTCCAACAGCATTCATAATACAGGTCCACCCCAGGTTATGAATGGCCGACTTACGGACAGCCTGTACATATGGATGAGCATTTGGGAGACCGATGGGATGGATCTTCTGGCTGCTGTGATGTTGCAGCCATGTTCTGGCATTTTGGAATTCAGTTCACAGCAATATCATTGCATCTTGCAGAAAAATCTGAATGGATAAATTAAACACCCTGGTTTAACTACACGTTACCTTGGTTGGCCTATGTTTTGAAAGGCCAACCTTGAAAGGATCTTGAAAGTACCAAATACTGGTGTACAGAGTGACCCAGATAAATCATTAGTGTGGCCGAGAAGCCTGACAGTAGGAGAGGATATACTGTCGTCAGCTGTAACTTCAGAGGACAGAATCAAGGACACTCACTTCATTTTATTGAGGTCTGGTCCTTAAATTTTTGTGCTTGATACACAAATACATTATGTACACATGCAGAACTCAGAAAATCAGGCACTTAGCTTAAAAAAATCTCAGCACATTTATTGTGGTCTGAGGCACAACTAATTGAGGCTAAGATATTATTCCACATGCAGGGCTTGAATTTTTCATTTCAGTTTTAGTTTACAGAAAAGTTCATTAATTTAACAATAATAACTTTAATCACTCAATTTCTGGTCCCTATGAATGCAACTAATACTGACAAAGTTATGGACTGGTGCGATATCCCTCTGCACTCAATCTGCGAAGTACATGGTGCTGTTCTGTGATTTGTAATCTATTTAACCTGAATTTAGAGGAATACATAAAAGGAACCCTTACTGCTTCTGAGGCTCTGTAAAAAATGTTCCTTTTAAAGAAGTAGTGAATTTCATCTTTCAGGTTGGTATTGTATTCAAACATGGGCACATTAAAGCAAGCCTAATCTGCAATCTGCCAGTAAATGGGTTTAGCACCAGAAGTGATCCTGTCAGTCACAAGAGTCTGTTGACTTTTTTTTTCCTGAGCTTGTTGGCTGTTGAGTACGGTAGCTGCTAATGAAATTTCTGCTAGGTGACACAGTCTCTCAAATGAAATCCTCAGGCTGAAAAACTTTGGCAAAATCTTCATTTTCTTCCACATAATTATACACAAGGAGGAAGTTCCAGGAACATTTCCATGTTTAACAATGGCATGCAAGTGCCAAGGATTACTGCAACAGCTTCTCTCAAACCTATTTATTTTACTGCGAAGAAGGTAAAAGCTGCATTTTCATGGGAATGGCACAACCTGCAGGTTTCCCTTCAAGTCACACCCGGACATGGAAATATATCAATGTCCTTTCATTGTTGCTGGATTTAAATCCTGCAACTCCTTATCTAATTGTTTTGTAGAAGTAACTTCACCAGAAGGACCTGCAACAATTCAAGAAGGTGGCACACCACCACTTTCTCTGGGACAAATAGGGATGGACAAAAAGTACTGCCTTTGTTAGTGGTGACCACATTCCAAAAAATTAATAAAAATAAAGAGCAAAATGTAAATACTGCATGATAGCTACTCATTGTCAGCATGGAGTTTTATTGACAAAATTAATTAACCATTCATTTTCCATGGATCCTTTGGCATAGTTTTTTGATTTTTAAGCAAAGCTTAATCCTAGTATTGGTAGTTTTATAGTTTGTTTATATATTCTAGCTTTATAGTTTTAGATATTTCAGTTTACAGTACAATATTTCTGAAATCACTTGGTAGAAGATACTGCATTTTTCTGCATTCTCTTACATAAACTGGTTACATATTAAAAAGTAATGCTGTTGTATTTCCTGAAGCTTGATAATGAATTTTTGAAATTATACTTTCTTGGAATTTTGGGTATTATGCTGCAGTTAGCATATTATTTAATCCTAAAGAAACCTGACCAAATGGTTGAGTCTGATAGGCATGAACTGATGAGGTTGTCATAGAAATGGTAAACAATACATTCTAAACCGATGAAAGGTCTGAGCTTGCACCCCATTTATTTTGTGTGTTTGGTGATTTACCTCAATTTAGAGTTTATTTATCAAATGCCAGCACAGTTCCATGGACACAATGAAAATGAAAGATGCAAGTTTTAACTCAAAAATGATGATCAAGTTATGAAAACAGAATCTGTTTATGACTTTAAAGTCTGGAGGAAACCACAATTAAACCTTAAGCAAAAGTTACAGTATAAAAATAATTAGAATTTGAAATGTCAGTACAGTAAACCCTTAACTTTCACAGTTTCACAAGTTCGCGGTCAAAGCCTACCAGTACAGTGTTGACTAGACTTTCATACTATAGGTTCTTTTGCTCATGAGAAAATCATTCAACGACTAATTTCAGTCTCTAGACAATCCCTGGGGGGAGTTTTGACTTAACTTTTAAGAGTGTGAAATATTTTGACAAGGTGGAAACAAGCACAGCCTCTTCTGATGCTGGTATTCTATTACTAAAGTGTTATATGTCCCACTAACAGATCAGGTTCTGTCTATGTGACTTATCATTTGAGAGAATTCAGGGAAAATCTTTTCAACAAATAAAAGTCTCATTCAGCTCTGAAAACACTATCTGCAAAGTAACTCACAGAGTTGGTGGGCAATAAATAGTTTTTGCCGTTTTTGAGTATTTAAGGGTTTACTGTACATGATTACTGAATCGTGCTGATAATGCTGCTCAGTATTTTACCTTTGGTAAACAGACTGCAGTGTTTCATCAAATTTATGTAGGATCTTGGGTGGAGTTGGCCATTTCACATGTTTACCATAATCCTTCATGGTCCCAACATTCTGGAAACGCCTTCCTACCTCCCGGATATAAGACTTCACTTTGTACCTCCTGTAGTGGTTTATGATAATGTAGACAGCTCTTGTGCGTTTATAGCGAAGTCGAGCTATGGTTCCCCTCCAGACCTATAAAAGAAAATGAATGTTTAATTAAGGAAAATAGGCTAGAAATCTACCAATTACCTAAAATACAAGAAGTGCCCAAATTAGCTTAAGTATCTTTGAAAACCTTTTGTTTCAAATTGAATTATAAGGGTATCTTGATAAACGAGCATTTCTATGTTGTTCCTTAGAGGGTCTCTGATCACCTGCAGTTTCTACATCATTACTTTGGCCCTCTAATATACTTGCTGAAGTTAGGCACTTCTTGATTCAGACAGAATTAATTTTCAGATAATATCCCATTTGGAAAAGCACCCTTTTCTCCTCCCTATCAACTTCCTTCCCCCACAAGATTATTCTGCACCATTCTATCATGGACAAAGAAAGGTGACTTGATCCTTGGCCTTCACTAATGCAACCCTGTAAAAACCTTCCAGGAAAAATTCTTTATGAAGTCTTTTGGTTGACTACTCTACTGATTCTCAATATTTAAAAACTATCATCCTTTGGCAGCGGCTAAGATCAACAACCCCAGGACTACAGAATAGGTCGACAGAATAGGTGAGAAGCCACCGTGGCCTTCTTGCACTCCGCTAGCATATCAACAATTACCAATCAGCATTGCAGCTCTTCAGATCATTAATTTATTTGCAACCAAAACTCTTGCTTTTAACAACTTTTTGCTCGATGATATACTTACGACACAACTTGGTTCAAGACTGAAACCTCGGCCTTTACTGAAACCTCCTTATCTACTTATACACCCTCCCACATCTGGACTGTTTTCTAGGAACGCAATCATCCTCCCTGTAATGTGGTGTCTCCTGTATGTAACCAAAATAATGATTTGGTTTTAATATTGGGAATGTTTTCAAATGGAAGCCAGTAGGCACTCATCTGCCTGAAGACAAAAAAGGTTGTTTAACAAGAAAATTGTTCAGGTGAAGGTGCTTCAATTAAAATGGCTTGACTTTTCATTTAAATTCAGTTGTTTGAAATCCAGACCATGTGGATTTTATGTCCCATTATAATTCCAGATTTGACCATGACTGACTGACAGGAATTAAGCCACATAAAACAAGAAACTTTCAGGTTCTAGTAGAGATGCAAGCTCATTCAAAGAAATTTCCACTATTATGCAGCATAGAAACAGGCTATTTAGTCTATAGTTTCTGTTCTGACTCTTTGGAAGACCTATACAATTAGTCCCACTTCCCTGCTTTTCCCCTCTTGCCCTGCATTTTTATTTCAATTTTCAAATTGGTATCTTCCAGGTTATTATTGAACAAGATCAGGGTGATGACACTGGGAGCTCTGTTGAGAAATGGCATTAAGCTGCAGTGCGTGAGCCAGCACATTCTGGAATTCCATGCTTGTACTCTGCCGCGCACAAATGTAGACTCCACCGGAGGCCAGATTCCAGTGCATCTGAACTCCCACTCATCCCTGGATTCCCCAGCATTCAGAGCTGGTTCCTAATCTTTATGAGTGGAGGGAACGGATATACTTCATAAACTGGCTGCTCAGCCTTACACTAACTAACTGTCAGACAAGTGTGACCCTATTCAAAGGACTGGGATTATAGACCTTGATTAAAATGGTAAGTGAAACTACTTGGTTTTCTTTTAAGCTTTTATTAGTACCACTGTTTTGAATTAAATGTTGAATGCATTTTAAAATAATATTTTCTGATGTGTTTGAATTTTTTTTTAAGTTGCTTAAATGTATTTCCACCATTTCTCATTAGAGACATTCAGAAACAGTGCGAAAGGCCTACTAGCAGCAGGAGTTATCATAGTGTCATACATCATGGAAATAGGCTCTTTGGCACAGAGTCTATGCTGACCATCAAGCATCTATTATTACACTAATCCTACCCTAACCCATTTAATTCTCCACACATACCCATCAACTCCCCCTTAGATTCAACTACACACTAGGGGCAATTTACAATGGCCAATTAACCTATTTATCCACACATCTTTGGGAAGTGAGGTGACACTGGAGCACCCAGAGGAAGTGCAAGCTCCACATGGATGGCACTGGAGGCCAAGATTGATCATGGGCCGCTGGAGCTAAGAGGCAGCAACTCTACTAGCTATGCCACTGTGCTACACTGCAGTCCACCGTACTGACCTGTGGGCAGGACTTCAGTTTGCACTACTTGAGGTCTAACATCTGCTCACAAACTACCCCGATTTATGAAAAAGCTGCAGCAGCAAGCACTCGAGAATCCATGCTGCTGCAAAAGTTAAATATTACCAAGGGAACCCTGCAGGAGCCAAACAAAAGGCTCAGGACAAGTTATGGACTATCTGGCCCATTGAAACTCCTTCCACTACAGTTTCTGACACTGGTTTCCATTTGGCAAGGAATCTTTCTGAAAAATAGTAGATTAAGATAATATATTAAAAACAGTAGATTAATGGTAGATTAACTCCTTGTGGATGAATTCAGATTGGCTCAAGATTAGATCTTTAGACAGAATGTTTTTCCATATACAAGACATTCGGCATAAGATTCACCCAAGGGCTTGATTTTCACTGTTGCATTCTTCTTACATTTTACCAATGACATTTTATTCTAAGTTTGACTTTATTTTAAGCAAAATAGATCAGTAGCTTACTCTGCTATGAAATGGTTTGCATAGCAATCATTTTCAGGCATGACGTTATTTGCCTTCAAGCCTAGAAGAGAATGTGGTAGTATCTCACGTATTCTTCTTGTTCAGTATCAAAGACTGAATTATTTGCAAATGTAGCAGAGAATAAAGAAGCAAGTATCAATACATATTAAATACATTCCTCTTATGGAAGCTTCCATCCAAAATTGACAATGAAATATAATATTTATGCATTTAAACAGTAGGCTTTTTGGTACTAAGTTTACAGTGGAACCAGATGGAACAGAATTATCATGAAAATTGAGGTAAGAACAACAATAATTGAATATCCTCAATATTGTCCAGAGAAAGGCATTGCTTTGCAAGCTTACACGTAAAAGTTGTTGCTAACAGAATCTGGTTAAATATTTTTAAGTTTAACTTCTTATGTTCTATTCTTGTGTTTTTAAGAATGGGGAAAGATAGTTAGTAACTCAGTTATCTCTGGATTTTTAACATCCAAGACTTTCACAAGTCTTAACAGATAAACCTATTCTGCATTGAAAATAAAGAGTGAAGTTAATTCTTCAAGATGACATGCTGTGAGCAAGCTGCTTTCAAATTGCTTTTCCAAAGCAAACAGATGCAGCCTTTCACATGAAGCCCAAAATGGATGGCTAGGGGCACTATATCGAGACACAAGGTTTATCTTGCTGGCTTTGGATGTTTATGGGATTTCATTCCAACTGAGTTCCAGTACATTGTGAGATACTACTCGCCACTCAAATGGTCATAATGAATTTGTACCCTCTGCTCGACTAGAAGCCAGCATATTTTAAGCATTTTTCCAGACGTCTGTAATAAACCAAGTAAATTATAGCGCTTATAAAACTTTGAAAACGAAGACCTGGTTGGGTTAATAATAAAATGGCAGTCTCCCTTTACATCAGTAAAGGTTCAATTGTGAGGTATTACTGGTGGGCGCAAAAGTTAACATCTTACTGCTTTTAAGTTCAAATTTATCCCATTTACAATACCCAAAAGACTCTTCTACTAGCTCTGCTAGTCCACCTTACACCAATTTGGTTTGTTAAACGGATGAAAAAATTTAATGTGTTTTAAAAATCACTGTCTAATGTTTCAGTACATTTCTATTTCATCACTTTGTCATTAGACTATAAGCCATCTCAATTTGAACAGGACTCCAGTCTGCAGATTACGGGCTACACAAGCCAGCTGTCCTTTACTTGCATCATTAACCCACAGGAACACAGGAAGGGATAGAGGAATCGTCCCTATGTGACAGCTGTACCACTTTCAGGTATCATTGTAAAAAACTTCAATCACGCTCCCGTTGGTTTCCTTTAAAGATTCTGGACATTCTAATTTTCAGAAAAGCAAGTGCAAACAGAGGTGCAGTGATGTGCACCTAAAGTGGGGTTTTCAGCCTCTGCAAGAAGGTATTTTGTTGGGAGTATTTTATTGTGATGGTCAGTTCAAATGGCCTAATTGCCTTTAAGACCCACCTTGTAAAATGCATTGAAGTATAATTCTTATGACAGGCAAAAATTAAGTCACAGGAGAACTGAGAATGACATAAAATATATCCTGCTATTTGGCCTACTTAGTCCAAGCGTCATTGTGCTCCACTTGAATTTCCTCCCATCCTTCCTTATTTAAGATTGTTACCATAATCATCTATTCCCTTCTCATCTGTTTATCCATATTCTCTCTCAATTCATTTACACATTTGAAACAACTCCCTGAAGGAAGGTAAGCTCGATTAACTGAAGGAAATAAAAATCAAAGAAAATTAAGCCTCAAGTTAACTTAATGCCCTATCACCTCTGCCTAGTAAAACACTTGGGCTAAACAAACAAACTTAAAGGTCATGAAAGGACTCATAAATGCATCAGTTGGAGATAAATCATTGGGTTTCATCATCAACATTGATGGAAAAAGCATCTCTATCAATTCTTTTACTGAATTTGATAATTAAAATGCCTGCAGTTTAAGTGTATCCACGAGGAATGTTTTTTTTCTCTCCATCCCATGGCAATAATCTTATGATCTCTTTATGGCAATTGATTATGGAAAGATTGGTGAAGGAGAGTGAACACTGAAATTTTTCAATTTCCTATACAATGCGGTTATGCCAGTTTGCAAGTAATGGCTCATGGTGTATTTTGGGTTCCTACTTATGAGCTGTTTTAGTCTGTTCCACCTAACATGTAGGTTATGTCACCCTTGACATTGCAACAAAACTTCATTTTTGAGACAAGGATTAGTGGTAGCCCCTGACAATGCTTTTGTAGTCAGATCATTTTGTGACAGGTAACACATGGACATTATTTGCCCAAATTAGTTCTCTCATCACCTGATGCAGCTCCAGACCAACAACCACAGCCACATCATTCCTGATTCAGTTGGTGCAGATATTAACAAGTTTCACTTCAAAGAATACATTTTATTTTTCTGTTACTGCCTACAAAGCTTTCACTAGAATTGGAAAAAGTTGTGATCAAAAAGTGTAGTAGTTGGTGATCAGCAGGAAGTTTGCTTGACCTTATTTGATGCTAAGGGGTGAATCTGCATAGTATCAGGAGTCTATAAGGAAGAGTCTGTAGAATACCACAGTGCCACAACCTGTTACCAAATGGTAAATGTGGATGAATTTAGTGGACTGAGGTTGCCCGATTTTTTTTTCCTGATCCAGTGCTAAGTTCATTGCTCCTATGTCTATCCCATATTTTTGAACTCTGTGGTGACAGGTTGCAACCAAGTGACTCAGCAGCCACTTCAAGCAGCATTAGAAGTAAAGCACATCACGTGGAAGTGGAATCAAAGATTATACCAGTGATGTTGGTTAGTGGTGACATGCTTCATTCCCTGAAGGACTATGGCAAATTCCTTTGGTTATTTAAAGCTCTTAGATTAACTATAGTTTTTTTTCCCAAATCATGAAAATGCCTTTCAGGCAATTGGGTAATTGAAGCTCCACACTTTAAACAAAAGATTCCTAGTTAGATTCAGACGTGCTACATCAGTAGACTGTTGGAGCAAATGGAGACTTATAGGATGAAAATTGTTGGGTGTGCTCAAGTGAATTTATGGCCAGTTTACAAGCTGGAATCAAGGATAAGCAAATGGCAGTCAAGGCTCTGTGCCTAATTTAACCTGAATTTAAAGACCCGAATTTAACACGAGCTATTGCGGGTGTGAGAACAGCAACAATTTAAGTAAAGGGGAGAACTGGATGGGAGTTACAACTTGATAAAATGGGCCTTGGATAAAATTTAGAGAGAACTAGGTTAAAGAAAAATGAGAGGATTCACAGGGTGGAACTGCCTTAAGGATTAATGCTGGTACAAGAAAGATCATAAATGCAGGCAGGAAGCACATAAATTATGACTGTTTCCAGACAGAAAATGTAGGCCGTATCTCAAACAGCGATGAGTCGGCGTACAGGAAGGAGATAGAGAGCTTAGTGGAATGGGGTCATGACAACAACCTTTCCCTCAATGTCAACAAAAGAGCTGGGCACTGACTTCAGGAAAGGGGGCGGTGTACATACACCTGTCTACATCGACAGTGCTGAGGTCGAGAGAGTTGAGAGCTTCAAGTTCCTGGAAGTGAACATCACCAACAGCCTGTCTTGGTCAAATCACGTAGATGCCACGGCCAAGAAAGCTCACCAGTGCCTCTACTTCCTCAGGAGGCTAAAGAAATTTGGTTTGTCCCCTTTGACTCTCACCAACTTTTATCGATGCACCATAGAAAGCATCCTATCTGGATGTGTCACGGCTTGGTAGGGCAACTGCTCTGCCCAGGACTGCAAGAAACTGCAGAGAGTTGTGGACACAGCCCAGCGCATCACGGACACCAGCCTCCCCTCCTTGGACTCTGTCTTTACCTCTCGTTGTCTTGGTGTAGCAGCCAGCATAATCAAAGACCCCACTCACCCGGGTCATTCTCTCTTCTCTCCTCTTCCATCGGGTAGAAGATACAGGTGCCTGAGGGCACGTACCACCAGACTTAAGGACAGCTTCTACCCCACTGTGATAAGACTATTGAACGGTTCCCTTATATAATGAAATGGACTATGACTTCATGATCTACCTTGTTGTGACCTTGCACCTTATTGCACTGCACTTTCTCTGTAGCTGTGACACTTTACTCTGTACTGTTATTGTTTTTACCTGTACTACATCAATGCACTCTGTACTAGCTCAATGTAACTGCACTGTGTAATGAATTGACCTGTATGATCGGTTTGTAAGACGAGCTTTTCACTGTACCTCGGTACAAGTGACAATAATAAACCAATACCAATATAACACTGCTGGTACAGCATCACCTAGCTGGGAAATTTATGTAGGATGACAAAATAGCACCCATTTGAAATAAACAGGGTGATTCAAACAGAGGAAATGGAACACCACAAAAATTGTTTAGGGAACTTATACTATTTAAAAGGAAGTATGTGGGTTTGTATGACATTTATACTGATCACTGAACACAACCCAACATCTTATACTTTTGTAACGTATGGTAATCTAAAAGCAGTGGATATACCTGGAGAGCTTGAGTTTCAATTTTTGACACAATATTTATTCTTTAACATTTTTTGAAAAGTTAAAAATTTTTGGGTAGGCAGCTGAAGTGGGTTGCAATGATGAAGTATTTTAATCACAAAGTACCCATTAAGCTGCTGAAGAACACATCCTGTTCTTTTTGGAAGCAGTCAGAAAGTGGTGCTGTTGCTGATGAAGATACAGAATGCAATAAGCTACCTTTCTACCTTCTCAGCAGAAAGGCATAAAGGGAAAACAAATGATAATTATTTCATAGACTTTAATATGTCTGTTACATTGGTAAGATATATAGCTCATTTTTGGCTCATGGTTTCATTTCCAATTCTAAAAGAAAGAATGCAACTCTATCAACAAAATGAACTCTTGAAAGAAATCTGCACAAGTAACTGCTTCTCTATCTTGGCATTGAGACAACAAGTAAATGGCTTTTGAAGTAGTTTTTTTTTAGCAATCAAAGGCTGTTGGAGACGTTTCAGGAGTAGAGTTCCACAGTGCGTCATTGGAATCAGATGGATGAACTCCAGGACATAGTTGGCCAGTCATATAGACATTCCTCACCTGAATAAGGTAGAAGCAGATATTGGGGTACCGTGGACAGTGATTGTGCAGGGAGAAATTGGAACACCATGATCTGGCCTAATGGATTCCAGTGATTTCTGTGATGAGACTTCACTAACTTATTGGTTGATAACAATCCCTATTATATTCTGCAATTATTTTGTTTTATTCTGATTATTAAATAACTAAGTAACTAAGTTATAGAATAACTGAGATACTTTGAACTATCTTTGAAAATACTTTGAACCATTTCAAATACATTTTAAATGAAGTCTTCGTAAAATTCTCTCAGCTAATAAAAATAATAAGTTAGAGGCTTAAAAAAAAGCAAACTGCAGATATGATGCTTGAATAATACAAGGTGGCAGCAGTCTGGGTGATACAGATTTAGACTAAATAGATTTAATTACTTCAGTAATTAGTAAATTTTAACAACTAATTTAATTACTTAACCACCAGTCCCATTCCTCTCTCAACTTATCAATGGGATTGGAGACAGCAGAGAATGTTATTAACTGAAATGAACCAATAAACTATTGAACCTTGGGAGATGATTGTTCCATACTGGGATTGTGATCAATGTGCCAGTGAGGTCTTGTGTGTGCAGTGCCTGCATGCAGTGGGTTGGGGTGGGATGAGGTGGTTCGTGCAGCATGCAAAACTGATGGGAGTACAGGCACATACGACTTTTGCACCCCAGGTTGAAAATGGGAAGACTGATTAATTTTCCACTGCTGTTCTTCACTGTGTTGAGCATGTGATGATATCCACAATGTAGAAATTATCTCCAGAAAATATAAAGGTGAGGTGGAGAATATGGGTGGATGAATGGCCTGCACACAGGCTGAGTTTGTGTCACTCACTCTTTACATGCTTTATACTTTTACATCATCCAGCCAGCTTTAAAGAGCCATGCTGAAACAGCAATGGTCTAATGCTGCCAATTTCTTGTACATTCACAGGCATTTTTGACATAATCTGTAGTGAACCACAAATACTGCAAAGAGCTTTGAAATAAAGGGCAACTTGCATCCAAAGTTAGTGAAACTGCCTTTGCATCAAGAAAAATCTGAGATTTTTCAAATACAGTGACTTCTCAAAATGCAATGATGAAAAATTGTTAAGGATCACTCAATGAAATATATTTAGTTATGAACTTGGTGATTTGCAAATAGGTCAGTGGTTAGGTCTTCCTTAATAATTAGCAACTGTTGGCTTGCATTGTATATGTTGACAGCATACTTTATCTTCCTCCTCCAGTGTCAGTTTTAGAATTCTAGAAAGCCTGGGCTAGAGAGATTCCAGGAGGTCTTTGTGAAACATAAATTGATTAAAGCAATCAAAGTTCTGGCAGAAGTAAGTGAATGATTGATGCTGACACAAATGATAAATAGTTTAATACAAAAGGCAGTCCTGCATAGTTTGTCATCATTAGATATATTTGACTGAACTGCAGGTACATTGCTAATATTTTTATTCTGTATCTTCTAACAAAATAAACTTCTGACCTTTAAATAAGGAAAACATCACAGAAGTATTATGCTTGTTATTTTAAAAAAATCCACCATCTTCCACATTAGATCTACCATTTTATTCCAAAGATCTAAAATTTGATCCTGTCAGCTTCTTAGTTTGTTCATCTTGCTCCAAGCAGTGGTGTGATTTGTAAAATTACTCCCAGTGTCTCAGGGTTACGGAAGTCTGAACCTTATTTTGCAATTCCTGATGGAAGGTCTTGTGGCCTTTCCTCCTTCACACTGTCACTTTGGGAATCTTCCAAATATCTTCCCCTGACTTCCACACTTTGATAGCATCACCTACTGATTCCGGAGTCAGTCTCCACATGTTCATTGATAATAAACAGTTCTAACTTTTCAAGATCCCTTTTAATGCTCTCACTTTCAAAGCTTCAAAGTTAATATGGTCGCTCTTTACACTTCAATCCATCCCTTCATACCACTGTAGCCTCCTCTAGCAACATTCACCCTTTGGCTCACCAGTACCAAGCAAGCCTTA
Organism: Pristis pectinata; assembly: GCF_009764475.1. NCBI lineage: Eukaryota > Metazoa > Chordata > Chondrichthyes > Rhinopristiformes > Pristidae > Pristis > Pristis pectinata. Next base: position 26,839,371 of record NC_067429.1, on the reverse strand, counting down.
GTTCATATTAGCTTTTTTGCCTGAAAATACTTTCCCTAAATTCTTCCACTTTTCTATTCAATTCAATTCTCTTCGCCCATCCTTATTGGTTAATCAATTCCGATATCAATGTTAATTCCCCATTCGTTTTTACCTTGCACAAAAGTGACGTTATCAGTTTCTATGTATCATTCTGCCCATTATATGATGCAACATATTCCTGGAACGTATGATGTTCTTACTAATAAAGCAGACATCTCATATTTGCTGTCCTTCAATTTATATTGCACGTGCACCCGCCTGCGCATACACACATGTTCAAGTTCCTTTTGCTAGCATTTACACTAATTGCTCTCGAGAAGGTGGTGGTGAGCTGCCTGATTGAACCGCTGCAGTCCTTCAGGTGAAGATACCCCCTTAGGGAGTATGAAGTTTCAGGATTTAAATGTGACAACAATAAAAGACTAGCAATATATTTTCAAGTCAAGATGGCTTGCAATTTAGAGGGGAATCTGCAGGTGATACAGTCTCCACATGCCTGCTGTCTTTGTCCTTTTTAATGGTGGAGGTTGTGGTGAGATTGGCAGGTACAGTCAGGGTAGCTTGGGCAAGTAACTGCAGTGCACACTGCAGCTACTGTGAGCTGATAGCAGTGCATATATACTTTTAGGATGGTTGATGGGATGTCACTCAGGTGGGTTGATTTATTCTGGATAAGACTGAGGTTCTTGAGAGTTGTCGGTGCTGCATTCACCCAGGAAGCTGGAGAGCATTTCATCACACCCCTCACGTGTACTTGTAGATGGTGAAGAGGCCTTGGGGTGTCAGGCAGTTATCACTTGAGGTAGGAAACCCAGCCTGTGACCTACTTTTGTAGCCACAGTCTTTATGTGGCTGGTCCAGTTGAGCTTCTGGTCAATGGCAACCTCCAGGATGCTGATGGTGGGGGACTTGGCAATGGTAATGATATTAAATATCAAGGGTATGTGGTTAGATTCTCCCTTGTTGGAGATGGTCATTACCTGGCACTTTTGTAGTGCAAACGTAATTTGCCTGAATGTTGTCTAGGTCTTGCTGCATGCAAGCAAGGGCTGCTTCATTTGTCGAGGAGTTGTGAATGGAATTAATCATTGTGCAATCATCAGCAAATACCTCCATTAATGACCTTATGGAAGGAAGGTCAGTAGTAAAGGAATTAAAGATGGCCTAGGACACTCCCCCAGGAAGTGATGTCCTGTGGCAGGGATGATAGACTTCCAACAATCACAACCATCTTCCTTTGTGTGAGCAATGACTGAAACCACTGGAGTGTTTTCACTTTAATGCCTATTAATTTCAGTTTTACCAGAGTGCCTTGATGCCACACTTGAATCAAATGCAGCCTTGATGTGAATGCCTCTCACTTCTAGAATTCAGTTCCTTGGGCCATTTTGGACCATAGCAGTGATGTTTGGAGCCAAGTGGTTCTAGCAAAACATAAAACATCACTGAGCAGTTTATTGGTAAGGAGTTACTGCTTGATTATGATTGAGAGTGCAGTGATTGGATTTGTCTAGCCTTTTGTGAATAAGGTATGCTTTTGAAATAACAGGTTATGTATTTGATAGGTGCATAATTCTGATCATAAATCTCACTTTTGTAAATCACTGATGCAATTATTCTATATGAAGCAACTCGAATTATATTTATGAATCCCAAAGTCAGAAACAAAAATAATTATTGGCATTGTACTGTTAGCTAGGTTGCCTGGTAACAGTGATCCAGGTCTAATGGTGTCCATAGGTTCCAGTGGCTAGTGCAAAAAAATCTCTCAAGAAGTTATTTCAATGCTATTTGTAGAAAAGACTCCTAATGAATGTCCTTCCTTTTACTGATAATAAAAATATTTGCAATTAGTTAGTAATTTATCACATCCAAAGCATTCTGTTTTTAGTTTTGAAGAACACTGATCAATGTAGGCAAAAATAAGCAGCCATTCTGTGTTAGTAACATCTTATAAGCTAAGTCATTTCTATTTAAACACATTGGTTGAGGAGCATTGGTGTTGTACAAGGAGATCTCAATGTGTACCTAAATAGGTCAGAAAGGTCCTTTGCTTATAATTCAATGGAAGAATGGCCACATTATGTGTGTATCATACACTATTTCTGGGCTCTGGAAGATCTATCATTGGTGGTGTATGTTTTTATGCAATATGCCCAGTGAAGTACATTAAAGTATACTTTATGTGATTTCCACGAAGGGCTTTCCATCAACAATGCATTAATAAGATTTAGTGCCTCTAGATCTAGAAACGCCTTCTACAGATTTCTATTGTGCAAGAACTTAATTTCTCAATAGTTTTTGTTGGTGAAGGATCAGGTAATGGGAGATATATTGGAAATGGGGTCTTCATTTTGTTGTAAGCAGAAGAGTTCTATTTATCTGAAAAGCAAGCTGTTAGAATTGGATAACAATGTCTGCCAGTGAAGTGTAGTACAAACAACCATGCTGTGCAGGAGAGCATTCTGCTCCATAGAATTTTAATTGGGAAGACCAGCTGCTGTCTCCTGCTGTGTAAATGCGGAGGTCGGAAACAGTCATCTTGCACCCAACTGCTGCTTTTGGATAACACAATACATAATATTCCACCATAAACGTACACTGCTTCTAATAAACTTAGGAACCTAGCATTAATCAAGACTGTACCTCAGTTGTTGTGATATCTCCACTGTATAATTTATACTATGAATGGAGCAGCAAGAAATATAAGGTGAAAAGAAACAGAAGTGCTTAACATGTTTTTTTTGCTAGAAGCTGGATAGTTGGGTAGTCACGTTGTCCAAACATATAGGCTGGTAGAGCATTTACCTGGAGGTACAGCAGTTCCCATCGAGGAAAGGGCAGCAGGGCTCTGGAACAGAGCCAGTAGCATAAAATATGGGAGCAAAATCAGGAAATAAAGGACATACATGTGATGACAACCTCAAAATCCCAAGATAAGGGATGGAAAATACATTCAGCATTTGGCAAAGCTGGGAAGCTCATCAAGTAGTTGAAAATGAAATAAATATCTGGCTAATTGATTTGAATGTAATTATATTACATTCACAGCTAACTGAGAATACTTTCAGGACTTATAAACATATCAGTAACTTATTTAAGACACAAAGTTGCATTTGTATTAAGCACATAAAACCTGAATAAGCAAACACACAACTAGTTTTAAATTAGGAGAAAAACAACCGTGGTGGGGGGAGGTATTAGGATTCAGTGGGATAAACACAAAATCTTGCAGGGATATTTTACAAGCATGGCTCAAGAGTCCAAGAAACATCTGGCAAAAGCACAGCTGCAAATTCTGAATGTAAAAGTAAGAAATCCTTTCAGTAATAAATATTCAGGGATAGTCAGAGAATGTAAAAATCATAAAATAAACCCATCAGGCCAAAAGTGAAGGTGTGCATTTGACAGTTCCTCCAAATCTTCACCAAAGGAATACAGAAGCAATATGCTCTTAAAAAAAAAATCCAAAATTTATTTGATACAACTTGGATGTTAAGGGCAATTCTGGTCGCCTCACTATAGGAAAGATGTGGAAGCCAGAGATTTACAAGGATGCTGCCTGGGATGCGGAGCATGCCTTATGAAAGCAGGTTGAGGGAACTCGGCCTTTTCTTCTTGGAGAGATGGAGGATGAGGGGGGACCTGATAGAGGTGTATAAGATGATGAAAGGTATTGATAGGGTAGATAGTCAGAGGCTTTTCCCCAGGGTTGAATTGGTGGCCACAAGAGGACATAGGTTTAAGGTACTGGGGAGTAGATACAGAGGAGATGTCAGGGGTAAGTTTTTTACTCAGAGAGTGGTGAGTGCGTGGAATGGGCTGCCGGAAATGGTGGTGGAGGCTGATACGATAGGGTCTTTCAAGAGACTGTTAGATCAGTATATGGACCTGAGTAGAGGGCTATGGGTAAAGCCTAGTAATTTCTAGGGTAGGGACATGTTCGGCACAGCTTTGTGGGCCGAAGGGCCTGAATTGTGCTGTAATTGTTCTATGTTCTAGTGTATTTCAGCATTTGCCCTCAAACACTGAAGGGCAGGCTGACTATTATTGTGAAGATGCAAAAAGCAACAGGTAGGTGTAGCGGACTGGAATCTAGTGAAGTTTAATAAAAAGTTTTACAGAACAGAAGCAGGTAATTGCACTTGCTTTGTACTAATACAAAAGAATAAACTTGAAGAATACCTGTGCGACAATAATCTAGTAAGCAACTGCTCACATGAATTCAGAAATTAACACTTGCTTTTATTTTGAGGACGTGATGCTATGTGCACTATCCAAAAAAACAATGAGATTTAACTGGACTTCCATAAAGCATTTGTAAAAGTCCTGCATAAGAAACTACTAAGTTTAAAAACAGTGAGAATCAGGTTTAGACTTGGGTACGAACTAGAGCTTTGTTCTGAAATATTTTTAGGAAAGAGGAAACGAAGACTAAACTGAAGATCAAATCTCACCATAGAAAATTCCAAAAATCAATGAATTAAGACTGTTGATTTGTGTGCAGACACCAAACACAGAAAATGCTGCAATACAGATAAAAACTCAACCCAGTTCATTGAGGCACAGGCACGGTAGTGTAGCAGTTAGCGTAACGCTATTACAGTGCCAGTGACCTGGGTTCAATTCCAGCCACTGTCTGTAAGGAGTTTGTACGTTCTCTCCGTGTCTGCACGGGTTTCCTCTGGGTGCTCCAGTTTCCTCCCACATTCCAAAGACGTACAGGTTAGGAAGTTGTGGGCACGCTATGCTGGCAATGGAAGCGTGGCGACACTTGCAAACTGCCCCCAGAACACTCTACGCAAAAGATGCATTTCACTGTATGTTTTGATGTACATGTGACTAATAAAGATATCTTATCTTAATGTTCTTCACTAAGGAAGCCTGCCGCCTTCCCTAATCCAATGAAGTAACCTACCAAACTAACAATTGTGAAGATAACTACTACTGAATAAAAAAGCTCATATGTTCTGGGAAACTAAATATGGCAACAAATTAACATGACCTTACCAGCATCACTTCCATTTTGAAATTGAATTTTTCAAGAACACTTTTTAAACACAAGAAACCTAACCTGCTTTTGAAATCAATGCAAGTACGTAACTGATTTTTTTTTACAGTGCCGGCATTCCAAAGTGAATATGAGTGGTCAGAATGGTAGCTGCAGCATATTATAATCAGGGAGATGGATATAGTGCAAATTCCAACATGATTCAACTGCAGAAATGAGCAGTGATCTAGTATTGAAATGGTTCAATAAAATCAAATGGTGATGGTTTGATGCATCTGCAATAAAAATTAATTAGAAACCAAAGAGCCTAACAATAGATTACTGCACCATGAATGGCTTGATCTACAGTTTATGATAATTGATCAAATTCATTCTAGAGGTGAGAGATTTTGCACCTCCGTGTTTAAGTTGCTATGGTGACAAGGTTGCAAGTTTTTACAAGCAGGGTACAAAATCGAAAATAGAGTGGGTGTTAAGGTGGGAAGTGGTGCTTCACAAGAATCAGTGTTGGATCACAGTTATTCACTTCATAGATAATCTTTCAAAATTTCCACAGGTTTTTATGGGTGCAGACTGGGGGGGGGCGGGGCGCGGGGGGAGCGATTGGTGGGGAGTGGGGTCATGATCCTTGCTACCACAGAAGTCTGTAAGAAAATAGAGGAAGATTTCAACAAACTTGCATGTGTAATTGACAAATGAACGATACATTTGAAGGAGTTGCAATCTGAATTTCTTATAGCAGGTAATATTCAATGATCAGAAAAGTATGAATAATAATATTAATCTTTATCAATATTTAATAGCTTTTTTATATTCAGTATAATTTTTAAATGTTATTTGACTGTAATACCTTTCTTCATGCATGAATGTATTGTATATTAAACATTTAAAATACACTTATTTATTGTATTCACCTAAACATGTGGGGCCTGACAGAGGCTAGAAAGACATAATCTGGAAACTCAATCTATTTTGGCATATTTTCCAATTATGGATATACAGACTGGAGATCTTCTCCTGCAGAGACAAGTATGAGGTGGTATACTTTGCTAGGATGATAAGATGAGTACATACTCCTTGGAAAATATTTTTCCAAATGGAGTAGATGAACAGGGGAAGATCTGGGGTACAGATAGATAAATGTACAAAAGCAAATAAAACATTTATTTCAGTTTATATTCCTTAATTCACCAAAATGATCACCCCAAAGCATGATGTCAGTTTTCACATACACTTTAATGACACCAGGTCTGTATACCACCACCTCTTGTCCCTTCCACTCTAAATTATCAGACTATTAATGCGATTATCAGGCAGCTCCAGTTCTGCAATGTAAGTTTCAATGAAAGAGCACAGAGCTAAAACTTAAATGTTTGTCTCTCCATGGATGCTCCCTGACAAGCTTGGCAAGTCTGAGCAATTTCTGGTTTTGAGACTTGAGATGCAATCCAAGACATTTTAAGAATACGTAAGATATGGAAAATTGGTACCCCACTACAGGAAAGACCACAACTAAATCACAATTTAATCCTATAGTTTTGTCCAAATGTCATACAGCACAGAAACAGGCCCTTCAGCCCATTATGCTGACCATCAAGCACCCATTTACACTGATCCCATTTTATTCTTTCCCCCATTTTTATTGTGAGTCCAGATTCTACAACTCACCTCCACACACCAGGCAAAACATACAGTGGCCAATTACCATATCAAGACACAAGTCTTTGGAATGTGGGAGGGATCCCCAGGTCCAGATGGTCTGCATCCCAGGGTACTAAAGGAGGTGGCTCTAGAAATTGTGGGTGCATTGGTGATCATTTTCCGATGTTCCTTAGATTCGGGGTCAGTTCCTGAGGATTAGAGAATGGCTAATGTTATCCCACTTTTTAAGAAAGGAGGGAGGGAGAAAACAGAGAACTATCATCCAGTTAGCCTAACATCTGTGGTGGGGAAGATGCTAGAGTCCATTATTAAGGATGAAATAGAGGCATATTTGGATAGCAATGATAGGATTGGGTCGAGTCAACATGGATTTACCAAGGGCAAATCATGCTTGACTAATCTACTAATCTATTGAGGATGTAACCAGGAAAATAGACGAGGGAGATTCAGTGGATGTTGTATACCTCAACTTTCAGAAGGCATTTGATAAAGTGCCGCACAGGAGATTGGTGGGTAAAATTAGGGCTCATGGAATTGGGGGGCGGGTATTAACATGGATAGAAAACTGGTTGGCGGATAGGAAACAAAGGGTAGGGGTGAATGGATGTTTCTCAGAATGGCAGGCCGTGACTAGTGGGGTGCCACAGGGCTCGGTGCTGGGACCGCAGCTGTTTACGATCTATGTTGATGATTTAGATGAAGGCATTGTGAATAACATTAGCAAGTTTGCTGATGATACAAAGTTGGGTGGCAGTGCGACATGTGTAGAGGAAGTTAGGAGAATTCAAGGTGATTTGGATAGGTTGGGTAAGTGGGCAGATACTTGGCAGATGAAGTTTAATGTGGATAAGTTTGAGGTTATCCTCTTTGGGAGCAGGAACAGGAAGGTGGATTATTATCTGAATGGTGTGGAGTTAGGTAAGGGGGAAATACAAAGGGATCTAGGAGCCCTTGTTCATCAGTCACTGAAAGTGAATGAGCAAGTGCAGCAGGCAGTGATGAAGGCTAATGGAATGTTGGCCTGTATTACAAGGGGAATTGAGTACAAAAGCAAAGAGATTCTTTTGCATTTGTACAGGGCCCTGGTGAGACCACTCCTGGAGTATTGTGTACAGTTTTGGTCTCCAGGGTTAAGGAAGGATATCCTGGCTATAGAGGGTGTGAAGCGTAGGTTTACGAGGTTAATTTCGGGGATGTCGGGACTGTCTTATGCTGAGAGGTTGGAGAGACTGGGATTGTACACACTGGAATTGAGAAGATTGGGAGGGGATCTGATTGAAACATACAGGATTATTAAGGGATTGGACAAGATAGAGACAGGAAATATGTTCCAGATGTTGGGAAAGTCCAGGACCAGGGGGCATGATTTAAGAATAAGGGCTAGGCCATTTAGGACAGAGGTGAGGAAAAACTTCTTCTCCAAGAGGGTTGTGAATTTGTGGAATGCACTGCCTCAGAGGGCAGTGGAGGCCAATTCTCTGGGCACTTTCAAAAAGGAGCTTGATAGGTTTCTTATAGATAGGGGAATCAAGGGATATGGGGACAAGGCAGGAACAGGATATTGATTGTTGAGGATCAGCCATGATCTCAAAATGGCAGTGCAGACTTGAAGGGCCGAATGGTCTACTTCTGCTCCTATTGTCTATTGAAACCAACACAGCTACAGGAAAAGTATGCAAACTCCATACAGTCAACACCAGAGGTCCAGACTGAACCCAGCTCACTGGAGCTGTGAAATTACTACTGTACTAGCTGCACCGCTCTGTCAGTAATCCTCCCTGAATGACAAACTAAATCCAAATTAGGAGCAGCAAAGGTTTCATACCCACTTTAGATTTTATTGCTATATGACACATTCAGGACAGCTATGAACAATTTCACATCTATAGTTCATGCAATTTGAACAATAGTCAGATGCAAACTTTCTTGAAAATATGAGCAATCTACATTTTTGTAAATCTGAATGCTATACATGCAATAGTCACCATCTGACAAGCAGCAAAGGACCACAGCAATAATTTTGCTTCTCCACTGAACAGACTAGAAGGGCGGCACAGTGGCACAGTTAATGCAGCCGCAGCCAAATAGCCCCAGCAACTTGGATTTAATCCTGACATCTGGTGCTGTCTTTGTGGAGTTTGCATGTTCTCCCTTTCACTTTATAGGTTTCCTGCAGGTGATCCCGTTTTCTCACTTCCCAAAAAGTCATGTGGGTTGATAGGTTAATTGGCCACCGTAAATTGCTCCTAGTGTGTAGATGAGTGGTAGAATCTGTGGGGGCAGGAGTTGATGGGAATAAGGGGGGAATAAAATGGGTTAGGGTAGGATTAGTGTAAAAGTGGAAGTTTGATGGTCAGTGCAGACTTGGTGGGCCAAAGGGCTTGCTTCAGTGCTGCAACTCTCCAATGACTAAGACGTGCTCTGTTATAAACCACTGCGGCCGCAAGATCACGAGGTAATCAGGGTGACTGGGAGCAAACACAAGATCTTTGGTTGGGTAACAATGGCTCTCACTTTTCAATTCTGCTGGCAAGAACACTTGGGTTACTTGTGGTGATCAGCTATAGTGTACCTGGCTTGGTGAATCCCAATCACTAGCTGAAGGAACAGAAAACAATATGGAGACAGAAGAGACTGCAGATGCTGGAAATCTGGACTTAACATGCTGGAGGAACTCAGCGAGTCAGGCAGCATCTATGGAGGGAAATGAACAGTCAATGTTTTGGGTCAAGACCCTTCATCAGGATTGTAAAGAAAGAGGCAAGATAGCCAGTGTAAAAGGGTGGGGGGGGGGGGAAATGGGTGGATCAAGAGCTGGCAGGTGATAGGTGGGTGAAAGGCAGGTGGGATAATGCAAGAAGCTGGGAGGTGATGGGTGGAAGTGACAAAAGGGTGAAGAAGATGAAATCTGATAGGAAAGGACAGTGGACCATGGAATAAAGGGAAGGAGGTGAAGAGGGGAACCAGTGGGAGTGTAACCACTCCCCTCCCCCGTTTTTTATCCCATCCCACCGGCCCCCATAACCCACCTCTTTCCCCTCCCCACCCTCTCAATCTGCCCAACACCGACACATTCCTCCCTCCAGTTCCCCTCCACAGCTCCTTCCCTTTATTCCATGGTCCACTGTCCTCTCCCATCAGACTCCATCTTCTTTAGCCCTTTTACCTATCACCTCCCAGCTTCTTACATCATTCCCACTCTCCTCCCCCGACCTGGATCCACTGATCACCCATCAGTTCTCACTCTACCCCCTCCTCCCACCTCTTTATATTGGCCATCTCCCCTCTTTCTTTCCAGTCCTGATGAAGGGTCTCAAACTGAAACATCAACTGTTCATTTCCTTTCACAGATGCTGCCTGACCCGCTGAGTTCCTCCAGCATCTTGTGTGTTACTACAGCAAAAAATATGCCAGATATCCCAGAAAATATTTCCTTGCACAATTGTTTTGACAGTGACTGACTGATAAAGTAATTGGTAACTGGATGGAACAGTGGATTTAAAAAAATCACATTCAAAACAATTGAAACTAACTGTAAATCCAGAAGTCTTTTGGCTGTAAAATCGCCACTGGATACAAGCATCCCCACTTCCAATATGTAGTAAAACTTTGTTAAACTCAGGACTTTGGTGGTGCAGCACAAGGAGATTTGATATATTGTTGAATATTATTTATGTAAAATACTCGAACACACTTTTATTCCCTTTTTTTCCTAAGATGTTACACAGTATGATGATAAATGTTCTAGTGAACCCAGTTAAGTTTAAAGAGAGCATAGCGACTCTCAACAACCTCACACTCAACATCAGCAAAACCAAGGAATTGACTGTGGGCTTCAGGAAAGGGAAGTTGGCAGAACACACAACAGTCCTCATTGAGGGGTCAGCAGTGGAAAGGATGAGCAGCTTCAAGTTCCTGGGTGTCAACATCTTGGAGGATCTACCCTGGGCCCAACACATTGATGCAATCAGGAAGAAGGCATGCCAGTGGCTCTACTTCGTTAGGAGTTTGAGGAGATTTGCTATGTCACCAAAGACTCTTACAAATTTCTATAGATGTATGGTGGAGAGCATTCTGACTGATTGCATCATAGCCTGGAATGGAGGATCCAATGCACAGGATCGCCAGAGGCTGCAGAGGGTTGTAGGGTTGTAGACTCGTAGACTCAGCCAGCTCCATCACAGGCACAACTCTCCTCACCATCGAGGACATCTTCAAGAGATGGTGCCTCAAGAAGGCAGCATCCATCACTAAGGACCCTCACCATCCGGGACATGCCTTCTTCTTGTTACTACCATCCGTGAGGAGGTACAGGAGCCTGAAGATCCACACTCAACGATTTAGGAACAGCTTCTTCCCCTCCGCCATCAGATTTCTGAATGCTCCATGAACACTACTTTGTTATTCCTTTTTTTTTGCACTATTTAGTTTGTAATTTATAGTAATTTTGTCTTTGCACTGTACTGCTGCCACAAAACAAGTTTCATGACATACAAGTCAGTGATAACAAACCTGAAAAAATCTAGAGCTCTGGTGAGTCAGTCTTCCGTCAATTCAATCCATTTCATGTGAAATCAAGTAACAACTGGAGTTTCTGGATAGAGCAAAGGCAATGTAACCAGCCAACATCTCCAATGTACTACTGAAGACTTATGCTTCAGAATGAACCATACCTCTCATCAATATGGATAAATTGCCCAGATATGCCCTGTTCACAAAAAGGACAAATTCACTCCAGGTGTTAACCACTTAGTGTGCTCTCAATCATCAGAAAAGTGACGGAAGACATTATCAAAAGTGCTATTAATTAAGTGCACTTAGTCACTAATAATCTGCTCATCAATGCCATTTTTTGTTTTACCAAGACTATTCACCTTCAGACAACACCTGGGTTCAAACACTGACCACAGAGCTAAATTCCAGCAGTGAGACAATTGTGACTTTCACATCACAACAGCATTTGACCAAGAATGGCATCAAGGATTCCTGGTGAAACTGAATTCAACGGGCATCAAGGAGAAAATGCTCCAATGGCTGGAGTCATACCTTGCACTTTGGAAGATAGCTGTGGATATTGAAGTCATTCATCCAAGCACCAGGACCTTGTTGCACAAGTTCTTCAGGGCAGTGCCTTCGACCTAACCATCTCAGCTGCTTCATCATTGATGTTACCTCCATTGCTAGGTCAGAAGAGGGGATGCTCATTCATGACTTGTATTCCATGCCTACGTGCAACAAGATCAGGCATGTGCTGTGACATAGCAAATAGCATCCACATGACAAAAATGCCTGGTAATTACTTCAACAAGAAAGAATCTAGGCACTGAGCTTCATCACTACGGAATCCATCGACGACATCATTCTTGGTCTCGCCATTAGCACTGTGGCTACATTTGCAGTGTGTTCAAAATGTGCTCCAGTTACACTCTGATGCTACCATGAAAACCCACAACCTTTACTAACAAGAACAGCAGCAGGTTCATAGGAATGCTACTATTTGACATTCCTCTGCAAGTTAGATACAAGTTTCAAGTTAGAAATACATTCTTCATTGTTGCTTGATACTCCCAACCCAACAACATAGTGGGAGTAGCTTCATCAGAAGGATTGTAGAAGCTCAAGAAGATGGTTCATTATCACCTTTTCAAGCCAATTAGAGAAGGGGAATCAATGCAGGGTGCTGCAGGAGGTTACAGAGAAAGGGAAAAGGAATGGAACAGAAAGAATGATTAATTAATGGGTGGCACAGTAGCGTAGCAGTTAGCGCAATGCTATTACAGTGCCAGCGATCGGGGTTCGATTCCCGTCGCTGTCTGTAAGGAGTTTGTGCGTTCTCCCGTGTCTGCGTGGGTTTCCTCCAGGTGCTCTGGTTTCCTCCCACATTCTAAAGACGTACGGGTAGGTTAATTTGGGGGTTTAAAATGGGTGGTGCGGACTCGTTGGGTCGGAAGGGCCTGTTACCACGCTGTAAATAAAATTTAATTTAAATATGGATGGAAATTTGAAAAGTGTAGTGTTACTGGGTTGATTCAAAAAAGATTTCAATTTCATCTGAAGGTGCATCATCCATGGATATACACAGACCGACCTCACCGTCAGCACCCTTCCTTCTCCCCTTGTATTCTGGGAGGGAGAAGGCAAATACCTCAAGTTATTCTGTAGAATAACTTGGAAATTGCTCACCACATGGTTGATTAACTAATATTTTTTTTTAAATAGTTCATCCTGATTTCAATTTTTTTTGTCATTTCCAATTTCTTTATCTGACCTTAAAAGAGCAAACTTTCACTTTCTATAAGCTGGCAGTGTTCAACATTCAACTTGAGTGGCAAGTGCAGTATTATTTTCTGATTGTGTAAGATATTATGGCAGCTGTACAGAATGGTTAACCACCAGCAAGCAGCACTTTATACGTGTGCATAAGACTTCTGTTTGAAACAAAAGTCAATGCTTCAAGTTGTAATTGGTCCAAGTAGGAAAGAATAGTTGCTATTACAAGGCAGGCATGATTGTAAGCAGGACAAGTTTAACTATCTATTGTGAAGCTATAGTTCTGTGTTGGTTAACTGCATGGTTGCAGGTGCATGTGCATAAAGGCAGGCGCACTCACACACCCTGCTGCAAATATAAAACACTATGGTGGATCATCTCACTGTCACCTTTATATAGGTGGTTCCACTCAGTCAACAGAGTCATTCAGCAAAGAAAAAGGCCCTTCAGTCCACTGTGGCCATGCTGCCCATCAAGCACCCATCTATACTATTCTGATTTACCAGTATTTGGCCTGTAGCCTTCAATGCCTTGACCATTCAAATGCTTGTTTAGATATTTTTTAAACACTATGAGAGTTCATGCCTCCATCACCCCTTCAGGCAGTGCATTCTAGATTCCAACCAACCTCTGGATGAAAAAGTTCTTCCTCAGATCTCCTCTAAACCTTCTAACCCTTGCCCTAAACCTATGTTCTCCAGTTTTAGATGCCTCTTCTCTGGGGAGAAGCTTCCTACCATCGACCTTATTTATGCCATCCATAAGTTTGTACATCTCACTCAGGTTCCCCCTCAGCCTTCTCCACTTTGAGGAAAACAAACCCAGTCCATCTGGTCTCTTCTCACAACTGAAATGCTCCATCCTAGGCAACATCCTGGTGAATGTCCTCTTGCATGTTCTCTAGTGCAATCATGACTTTTTCACAATATGGCAACCAGAACTGTACACAGTACTCAAGCTGTGGCTTAATCCACATTTTATAAAATTGTACCATAATCTTCCTTCTTTTATATTCTATATATCCTGTATGCCTTCTTTACCACTTTATCTACCAGTGCTACCACCTTCAGGGATCCATGGACCTGCTGTACAAGGTCCCTATGTTTCTCAATACTCTCTAGGGCCCTAACATTCATTGTGCATGTCCAACTCTTTAGTCCTCCCAAAGTGCACCACCTTGCACATATCAGGATGAAATTTCATCTGCCATTGCTCTGCCCATCTTACTGACTGATCAATATCATCCTGTAGCCTGAAACCATCCTCCTCACTACCAATAAAAACACAATTTTTTGTATCATCTATGAACTTACTAACAAACCTCCCACATTCAAATCCAGGTCATTCATGTATATAACTGGAGGGATTGCAGCACTAATCTCTATGGCACACCACTGGTCACATGATTCCATCATCACCCTCTGCCTCCCATAACTAAGCCAATTTTGAATCCAATTTGTTAACTTGTTTGGATCCCATGAGCTCTAACCTCTTGCATCAGCTTCCCATACGGACATTCTAAAAGGCCTTACTGAACACCAGTAGACTACATCAAACACATTGCCTTCACCAATGCATTTTGTTACCTCTCTATAAAATTCAAACAAGTTGGCAGACAGGATTGCCCCCTAACAAAGCCTTTTCAAGTGTAGATTGATCCTGTCCATCAGAATTTTTTCCGATAACTTCCTTACCACTGACTTACTGCTTTACAATTAACTGGCTTATCTCCAATGCCTTTCTTGAACAAAAATGTCATATTTGCTGTCCTCTAGTCATCTGGCAGCTCACCTGTGGACAGTGAAGATTAAAATAAAATCTGTCAGGGCACCAGCAATCTCCTCCCATAAGCAGGCAGGTATATCACCTGCAGATTTATCCACCTTTAAGCATGCTATGACATTTAATACCTCCTTTTTTTATGATAACTTTGTAGAATTTCACCATCCTCCTTCCTGAATTATCCCACTATAATGGCCTTCTCTTCAGTGAACACAGATGAGAAGTGGTAGCTTAGGACCTCACCAGCATGCTCTGCCGTTTTGGTCCCTGGTTATTCTCTTGCCCTTTATATATTTACGTTCTGGGATTTTCCTGAATCTTATTCACCAGTGATGTTTCGTACCCTCTCTCTACCCTCCTAAATTATTTTTAATGGTCTCCCTACACTCCTGAAGCATGCCCCCAACCCACCATCTTCAGTTTACCACACCTGCCGTATGCTTCCTTTTTTCATATCCAACCTTCGATATCCTTTGACATCCAGAATTTCTTGGACATGTTATCCTTATGTTTCACTCGTAGGAACACAAACTCTCATTATTTCACTTTTAAATCACTTCCACGTGAGTGGCAGACCTACCTGCAAGTAACTGATCCCAGTCTATTTTTGTCAGATTATGTATGATGGTATTGTAGTCAACCCTTTCCAAATTCACGACCTTCATTTCCAACTCTTCCTTGTTCCTTTCTATAACAACCTTGAAACTTAAGAGTTATGGTCAATATCTTCAAAATGCTCTCCCAATGACACTTCACCTACTTGACTGGCTATTTTCCCTAAGATTAGGTCCAGTACTGTCCTGTCTCTAGTGCCCCTATGTGCTGCCTCAAAGAATTCCACCCCTTCCAAGCCTTTTACATCAAGGCAATTCAGTTAATATTGAGGAAGTTGAAATCTCCTACTACTATAACCCTCTTACTCTTACACCTCTCTGTGATTTGTCTACATTCTGCTCCTCTACCTCCTGCTGACAGTTAGGAGGTCTGCAGTACATCCCAAATAAAAAATGATAGATTTTTTTGTCCTATGTTCTACCCAGATAGCCTCATTTAAAGAGCCTTGCAGAATATCTTTCCTCGTTACTACAGTAGTGGGTGCCTATATTCAATATTTCAAAGCCATATCCATTTTTAGATCGCCCCACCCCTCCTCCCACCATGCCTGAGGACTCCAGATCCTGGAATATTGAGATGCCCTTCCTTCAACCATATCTGTGCTAGCAGCAATATTCCCATTTCCTGATCAACACTCTGAAGTACCTTATTAAGCCCATGTCTGCACTAGCAAACCTCCCCACAAGGATGTTGGACCTGTTCCAATTCAGGTACAACGTGTCCAGCTTTTATAGTCCCACTTCACCTAAAAACAGTCCCAGTGATCCAGAAATCTAAAGGCCTCTCTCCTACTTTTCCTATTTCTATACTCATAAGCACTTGGCACCATAAGTAATCTAGAGATTACAATTTTAGAGGTTTTGCTCTTTAATCTGTGACCTAAATTTATATTGCAGGGCCTCATCTCTCTTTTTACCTATGTCATTAGTACCAATGTGAAGCATGATCTCTGGCTGTCTAAGTTCCCCTGTTTAAATGCCCTTTATGGTCAGTACCTTTACGGTACTGTTTGGTAACAGCCTTGATCCTGGCACTAGGGAGGCAACACTCTTTTCTGGGTCCACGTTATAGCTAAAAAACCGCCTGTCTATTCTCCTCACTACTATTCTCCTTACCAAGATTCCTTCTGGGTCTTATTTTTCTGTCACAATTTACATCTCATTTTCAAATGTAAATCTAATTAGGTTTATCTCTAAACATCATTAGTGATGCTAGGTTTAGCAACTCTATTTGAAGGTGGTCCTCTGGTATGAACATTTGGCATGTGTGGAATTTAATGGATTTACTTCAGAGGCAGTAGGGGGTCCAGCTGTTGAGTATCTTTGCTTGTGTTTTGCATCACAGACAGCAATGTCGAATTTTAAAAAACAAGAAGCCTCTCGCCTGCCCAGGGAACAGAAGTGAAGATGAGGGAACAAATGCAACAGGAAAGAGAAAACCAAAGTGGGAGCAACCCCAGGAAAAATAGTAACTCACTAAAATTATACGTACTTCTATTATCAGTGCAATGCTTAGACATATCTTATAACTGTTGTGAATACTCAATGATAGAAATCGCAATATCCTACCCATACTTAAATGTAGTTTGATATCTATCCAAGCAAAAAAATCGTTAAGTGGAAATAAGCTCCTCGATCAAATGTTCCTTTTTTCTGTTCCCATGTGCTTTTCAGTTCTTTGGGATCTGGTTTGGACATAAAGTGTGTCCAGATGACAACTCTGATCTGGTAATTTTAATCATAGTTGGTCTGCACTTGGAGTTCACACATCAAAACAGACCACATATCCTGCCCTGAACTAGACCCACAGGTTCCACAAAGGACAGTGGGCTCATTACTAGGGCACTGCCTTTCACAAATGGAAATTCCCTTAAATTTATCTTGGCACCAACATTTCTAAACAACTCCTCTGATCTTCAACCTCTCACTGCTGCAGTCGGAGGTTCCCACCTGCTTCAAGAGGGCATCAATTATACTGGTGCCCAAGGAGAGCAGGGTGAGCGGCCTCAATGACTATCGCCCAGTAGCACTCACATCTACTATGATGAAGTGCTTTGAGAGGTTGGTCATGGCTGGGATTAACTCCTGCCTGAGCAAGGATCTGGACCCGCTGCAGTTTGCCTGCCGCCACAACAGGTCTACAGCGGACGCAATCTCACTGGCTCTCCACTCGGCTTTGGAATACCGAGAAAACGGCAATACATACATCACGCTGCAATTTATCGATTACAGCTCAACGTTCAACCCCATCATCCTCTCAGTACTAATCAACAAGCTTCAAAACCTGGGCCTCTGTACCTCCCTTTGCAACTGGATACTCAACTTCCTTATCGGGAGACCACAGTAAGTGTGGATCGGTAGTAACGTCTCCTCCTCGCGACAACCTCGCACTCAACGTCAGCAAGACTAAGGAACTGATTGTGGATTTCAGGGAGGGGAAGTCAGGAGCACACACACCAGTATTCACTGAGGGGTCAGTGGTGGAAAGGGAGAGCAGCTTCGTGTCCTGTACATCAACATCTCATAGGATCTATTGTGGGCCTAACACATTTATGCAATCATAAAGAAGTCATGCTAGCGGCACTACTTCATTAGGAGTTTAAGGAGATGTGGTATGTCACCAAAGACTCTTACAAATTTCTGCAGATGTTCAGTGGAGAGCATTCTGACTGGTTGCATCACCACCTGGTATGGAGGCTCCAATGCACAGGATCGAAAGAGGCTGCAGAGGGTTATAGATTCAGCCAGCTCCATCACGGGCACAACCCTCCCCACCATCGAGGATATCTTCAAGAAGCGGTGCCTCAAGAAGGCAGCAACTATCATTAAGGACCCTCATCATCCAGTACATGCCTTCTTTATGTTACTACCATCAGGGAGGTGGTAAAAACCCACACTCAATGATTCAGGAATAACTTCTTCCCCTCCACCATCAGATTTCCGAATGCTCCATGAACTCATGAACGCTACCTTTTGCACTATTTATTTATTTTTGTAACTTAGTAATTTTTATGCCTTGCACTGTACTGCTGCTGCAAAACAACAAATTTCATGACATATGTCAGTGATGATGAACCTGATTCTGAAAACCCACCACCCAACTAGGGGCAATTTCCAGCTACCAATTAACCTACCACCCGCACATCTCAGGGATGCGGGAGGAAACCCACACAGTCACAGGGCGAACATGCAAACTCCACACAGACCGCATCCAAGGTCAAGATTAAACCCAGATCTCTGGCACAGTGAGGCAGTGGCTCCACTAACGGTGCCACTGTATTGCTCCGCTCTGCTACAGAGAAACTGCAAATGTGAAGCACTTGCAGAAAACCCATGTTTACAAAGATTTTGTGGCCTAGCAATTGCTCAATGCCATTTTTTGTTATTAAAGCAGCACCATGGGTAACACTAACGTTGCCTGCGAAAGCTGCAATGAACACAAGAACTTCAATGTGGTCTTTGCAGAACACGACTGTTTGATTTCCCTTTGTAACATCATGCTAAAAATGATATTGTTGGTTTCAACACAGCATCTCTATTGATGCGTTGCAAGTTCCCACAGCTGTCACCAATATCAACTCAGCAGGTGTGACCTTTGCAGGCAGCTCTTAATGGGACATTCATTCAGGTATAGGGAGAGTGTTGCTACTGAATGAATGAATGTTGCATTGAACAGGAGAATGCTCCCAGGGAGTCAGTAGGATCTGGACAACCTGATGAAGCACAGTGCTCACAGGAGCCTGTTCTTTGTGCATATTCTAGGTGTTCCTTGCAGTAGTTTGCCAGAAATATCTGTGTCACGTCATGAATGGTGTACCCAAATGCATGCACATTAAACAAGTCCGTAAGGCAGGCAAATACTGGTGCTCACTTTGCCTTCTTATGTGGGCTGATGAAATTTCCTCTAGGTATGGAGTTTAGGCAACATCCCTAATGCAGAAGTCAGCAGTAAACTGCAACAATCAGCAGCAGCCCAGAATAATCACAAGGCTAAGAAGGTGAGGGTGACCATGACTCCAACCTCCATGGTACATGTAAGATTGTACATAAGGCTGAATGAGGTTACAGATCTCAGTGAGGACGAAGAATGCTGTTTGAGCTCTGACCCTTTAAATAGGAGCTTCAGAGAAAATGAGGTTAGTAAAACATGTTTATATTGTAAATAAACAAGAAATGTTGTTTTTCAGACTAGAAAAGTTGGAAGTTCCACTGTAAGTAAATTTTGTGTGTTGCACTACAGTTGACATAATTTGAAGAGTTTTACGCTGATATAATTGTAAATGAAAATGAAAATTCTGCCAATAATTTTGGAGATGAATTTCAGGAAATGTGTGCTCGTCTCCGGATTAACCTTATTTTCTTCACAGTATCATTTTGATTTTTGGTTTTGTGAATGAATTTCTATCCCTGTAAATGTTAACTTGTCTGATGCTTATTTCCAAGTACTGCAAGAGCTCGGTAAGAGCTGGGAAAGTATAGTGAAAGCAAGCGGGTAGAATTTAGAAGTCAGTACCATAAGCAGTTGAAACAAAAAAAATGCAGATGCATTTAAAAAGAGAAGCTACATAAACACAAGGGAGAAATAAAAGGTATTTCTGAAAGTAGGTGAAGAGGAGGGGAGTAGGCTCATGTGCAGCATAAACACTAGCATATACCAGTTAGACTAAATGAGTCAGAAATGCCTGTTTACTCTGGAGAGTTGGGGGATTTACTTGCTTTGAAAAATAGAGTTTTACTACCAAAATTCCCCTGTGAAATTGATACAAAAACTGATCTCAATGACCAGATGCACAGTATATGTCTTGTGGAGCCATAGTGGTGGTCTTCCAGGATAATATTGACAAATTTTGGTGTCATATCAGTCTGAAATGTTGTCACAAAGCAAAAGTTTGCATCTGAATATTATATGCACATCATGGACAAACTGTCTTCCCTCTCTCCACTAGAACCGACCTGGTATCCAATTCTGCAGAAATGTCTACAGAGCAAAGAAGAAAGTACTACTTTTGTGTCTTCATTATTAGTTACACATGGTACTTAAACTACTGTATTAATCTGGTCAAAGTCAAAGAAAATTTAAAGATGATCCTCAAATTTAAATCAGAAACTTCAACAGATATGCACTTTGTAAATTTAGAGAAAAGCTCAGTAAATGGATTGAGTAGGTGGAATTTACAAAAAATATTATTGAAATACACAGCAAAAATGTTAGCCTATTTAATTCTCAAAAACTGTTTTGCATCAGTGAAGTTGGCAACTTTGGGTTTGTACTCTACTTGCTGGTTACAAATACTGAACTTGTGAATAAAACTAACAGCACATTATGGAAGCTTCAGTATTTACCCTAGCTTGAGTTGTTTTACGGTAGTGTATAACATAGTAGTTTCCTATTTGGAACAAAGTGGTTTATATTCTGAAATCTATGAAGTAATGAAGCCAATCTTAAATGCAAACTCTAGTTCAGAGACAAGTGTGCTACCAGCAAACCCCTTCCCACATCCCTCACCTAAGTCATGACAGAGTGGTTAAATAACAAACAAATGAGAATTATTCAGTCTCTGCTGGTGTGTCACAAAGATCCCAGGTTTAATCCCAGATTTTTACCAATGACTAATCTCATCTGCTGTGGTGATAATTACATCTCAATTAATGGATCTTGGGAGAAGGGAGAAAGAGAAAGAGAGATTATCATGTTTGCCCTTCGTTGTTATCCAATAATCCCCTTTAATGAGCCACAAATAGACATTTCTCAGCATTACACAGGTTACCAGTAAATTAAAATAATAATATGAGAACATTTCCGTGCTGACAAGATTTTTTTTAACATGGAGAGTTTCATTCCCAGGTAGACTGTAGATAAACATTAAATGAGTACAATAATAATTCTGAGAAGGTTTTTCTTCCTTTATCATTTAGGAAGAAACAGGCCACATCCAAGTGATATGAGACATCTGTATTTGACCTTATGGTGACATAACCTAGCAACCTTTCATACCTTACAACCTGATACAAAATGATCTACCACAGTTCAGTTAGTGAGGTAAAAGCATTCAGTTAGAAGAAAGCATGAAGGGAACCTCCTTTCACCTTTCAAATTTATAGTTTCTGTTGTGTAGTATTTACAATTGAATATTATAATAGATAATGGTATTTGCCCTCAAATTACTTGTCTGCATAATAAACAGTTCTGTGTAGCCAAATTACTACTGTAGCTTTCAAAAGCGTCATTAAGCAGGAAAGGTGGAGCAAACATAATCAGACTGAACAGGTTAATTTTGCTGAAGCTAGCACATGTGCCTAATTTGGGCTCATTACCAAATACTTTGAGTCATTCATGAAGAGGATAGAAATGCAGTTCCCTAGTTAAATTTCCACTACATGCCATTTTTTATGAGTACAGAGCCAAAAGCAATAGCAGAATTACACTGAATTTCTGTCTTAATGTTTTTGATCTGCCAGTTTGCCGTGGGAGCCATCTGTTATACTGTAGTTAAATTTAAGCTTGGCATGCCATCCTCTTCTATATTCAGCACATCAGGAGCTGCAGTGCTGGAAAATCATTAAACATTTTAAAGTACTTTTACTCGTAACCAGCAGGTACTGATTGACTGACCTGTACTGTGCTGGACCAATGCTAGAAAACATCTAAATCAAAGCCAAGTCAAAAGCCTTTGTTCTAAATCATTCCACTTAATGATCTGGATACAGCAGTGCATCACAGATAATATTTAATAGCTACGTGTCTGATTCTCCCAAGCTCAATCTGCCATTCTTGAAGATACCAAAAGACATGTCAGTTACCCCTTACAATGAGAACTGTAGGACAGGAAATTACAGACAAACCAATCTATCTTACTGGTCAAATCAGCATTTCAAACAATCCATATTTCATTTCATTCACTCAATGTTTGCATAAACTTTTAATTTTTACACCATGCATTTACAAAGCTCAGTAAAAATGTCTCTACACCAATAAAAACATGAGAATCCCACAACAAGGAAGCTAGCTAAGTCAAATTTGCAATTGTGGGGAGGGACAGGAGAGAGAGATGATAAAAACTTAAGATATAAACATTATTCACATCAGCATTGATACCTGTCATCCCCGACCCCCCCCCACGACTGTACATATTTTAACTCCAGTCGAAGTAGCAAATAGATATGATCTTGGTCTGAGTTCTCATTTTATTTTGTCAATTATGATGCAAGTTAATCCAAAATCCTAACCTTAATAATAAGGCTTTGACTGCGAAAAAAAAAACAGGAAAATAACATCATGATTTCTCTCTCAGTTTCCATACAAAATGGGACTAATGGCAATCCATTTTTAGAAAGCTAAACCAAGTCCAGCTCCTCCTCCAACTCTAAGATCTTCCACCTCAGGCTTCAAGCCTCCACACCCTCCCACACTTTCTTCACTTTACCCACAACAGTCCTACATTCAGCCATCCAGGGCTGAAGTTCAGAAAATTCCTTCCCAAAATTCTCCACCTCTCATTCCTCCTTTGACCAATCTTTTGGTTACCTGTTCCAATTAATGTCAATTTTTATTCTATAGTAATCTTGGGAAGTCACTTGGGCAAATTTTATATAGCACCTTCAATAAAGTAGGACAAATGGAAACTCAAATTAAGTTCATTCTCCCTTGGCTAAAACCATTCTGACTCAAGGTGACTGCTCATAAATTCCAGGAGTACTGACATAACAAGATTCAGTGATTCACTTCATAGTTGTGATAGCTTAACCAATTGGTGCTTTAGTAACAAAGGGTCTCTGATGTTTCATAAGGCAATGCACTTAAACTGATATGTGTTAACAGCAGTATTATTGATGCATAAGATATATGGAGCCATGAGCAGAGTACAAAAACAGGGAAGTCAGGTTGAACTTGTGCAAAAGTTTGGTTAGGTCATAACGGAAGTACTGCATTCAACAACAGTCACATAACGTTAGGAGGGATGTAAAGGTCCAAGAGAGCTTGCAGAATAAATTTACTTGAGTGGCTCCAGGAGGAGAGATTTGAGTTATAAGGTTAGACTGGAGAGACTGGGATATTCTCCTTGGAGAGGAAGATTGATAGAAGTACATAAAATTATGACTAGTATTGATAGGTAGAGGGAAACAGTTCTCATTATGGATTGTTCCAAGCACTGGGGCCTCAAATTTAAAATTCTGACCAGTGATGCCATAGGTAGTACTGCTGCTTCACAGCTCCTGCAACCCTAGGTCCAATTCCAAATTTAGATACCACCTCTGTACAGCTTTCACATCCTCTCTGTGACCACGAGTTTTCTGTGTGCTCTGGTTTCCTCATCCCACAGAAATGCTAGTAGTTAATTGGCTATTGTACATTGCCCATTGGGCGGAAGGAGAATTGAAGAGAATTGATGGGTACATAGAAAGAATAGGTTATAGGGAAATAAGTGGGGGAATGAGACTGATGGGAATGCTCTGAGAGCTGGCATAGACTCAACAGGCTGAATAACTTCCTGATAGATCATGAGAAATTTGAAAAAATACAAGACAGATTGCTTATGATCAATATTTCACTGCCTGTAGAATGCTGGAAGTAGGATTGATTAATGCGATTAAGGAGAAACTGGAATCAAGATACAACTTGCAAAGTTGTGGGGAATGAGTTTGTGGATGATATCAATGAATTGCTCTGCCATCAGCCTCCTCAAGCTGATGGGTGACATGGCCTAATTCTGCAGCATAACAATTCTACGATCCAATGATGCAAAACACTACGATGTAAATCACCACAGATCCAAGGTGGATCACTGATTATTTGGTCTTTGGATTGGACATTTTAAATCTGAATTAGTCAACAGAAATTGTTTGAAATACTCAAGTGCACAGAGAGAAAGATCGAGCTAGCATATCAGGATGACGACCTTTAATCAGATGAATCACCAGCCTGATGCAGGGCCTCAATTATAACAGATTATTTCTATCAGTAAAGCAGGAGAAACATCCCTGCATCCTTAAGGAGTAGTTTCCCATTTACTGGGAATTGTTCAGAGCATGGAACAAGGAACCTTCTAGCTGGAGTTCTTCCAGGGGATGAACTGGATGGTGGAGGTGCAACTTGGATAATGTCACACCCTGCGTCCAAATAAAGTTATTGAAAAGCCAAAGGTTGCACTCAACCCTAACACCACTGGACATGTCAAGATAGATTACCCCTACCAATACAGGAAATCCTCAAATGAGTCCATCCCTAAAACAATTTGGGCAACTTTCCATGCTATCTTTTCATCCTGAGATGAGTGGTCTGGGATCCTCTTTTCTATTAAGGAAATAAGATGAAAGTTGTTGAAAAGGGCAGTCTAGGGCTATATAAAAAAAAATTGGGTTGATGGACTCCTTAAATTTCAGAGTCCATGTTACTTATCTGTTCAGAGTACAAATTTGTAACTCTCCTTCTAATATCTTAAGGTACAATTACTCAATGTGTGGACTTGGCCAGGGTGCCCAGCAACTGTGATGAGCCATTGGGGGACTTTTTCAGCTCAAATGGTTGTCCTTCTTTCAGGGTGAACTTACAGCCAGGTGTCCATGGAGAAGAAACAAATGAAGCCAACTGACACTTGGTTTTCCATGACTGGTAAGCACTCAAGGGATTAGAATGCATCACTGATTGCTATATTTTGAGTTATGCTTTTTTTAAACCTCCCCCCCCCCCCAATTAAGTAATTTGAAAGTAAAATAATCAAACTGCATTTCCACAGGAAGTATGGAGATAGGGTCTCTTATCAATAACCTAATGAGGGTCATATTGGGTACAGCAACCTCTTTTTTTTTTAAAGAGGACAGCACATAAATGTTTCCTCCCACATTCCAAAGACGTACGGGTAGGTTAATTTGGGGTTTAAAATGGGCAGCACGGACTTGTTGGGCCGAAAGGGCCTGTTACCTCGTTGTAAATAAAATTTAAAATTTAAAATTTAAAATTTTTAAAAAAAATTTAAAATTTAAATGATTAAAATTATTTTGAAAGAAAAATACGTTATGTGGCCCTTTCTTTCTGCAGAGATGCTGCACGATGTGATGTATGCTTTCACTCGTTCTTGTGTCAGATTTGTAAAAAGAATTGGTGGGGGGGGTACCTTCATACCTTTAGAAATGTTGGTGTGATTTTATTTGAATTTCAGACAAGATTAATGCATTAACAATGACATGAGGAAATAATGTGCATTCATAAATAGAACCAAAGATAATTCCCGTATCCAAGCTCCAAACAGACACATACTGCAGTTGACAGTGAAAAGCATCTTTTAATAATGCATATTCACAGTGCATGGATCAATGCCTGATCATTGTAAATAATTCATTGGCATTCTGCATTAACAGCCACAGAGAAACACGAGATAGCACACAGAAAGATCAAAATGTCATGGTCACTGAGCTCCAATCATTTTACACAACTTAAACACCAAGAAACAATGTTAAATAATTTGTACTACAAAATTTAGAAAAAGAACCATCAAATAGAAATAAAAGGAGCAAAATGAATGAATAAACACTCCATATTGAATACAAAAATCTATCAACAAATTATTTTTAGAAATATTGGACATTATGTAAAGATAATGGACAGAATACAGGCTGGCTTCAGCCATGAACAATTAATGTCAGTCATTCATTATGTTTGCCTATAAACTCTGCATGAAGGACTGCACTAAAAATGGTTGTAAATTAGCGAGATGTACTGTATTCTCTAAAGAGCATTTGGGACTTGTGTGACTGAGACAAACGATTGCACTTTTTTTAATCAGCTTGAAAAAGACCAACATAATGTCACATATCTTGACATAGATTTTGCAAGCAAGTGGGATTAACCAAACTGCTCTTGGAAAGAGCTAGCAAATGCTTAATGAGTTATTTCAATGCTGCACTCATCTGTGATCAGTTACAAGAAGTTAAAGAAAGAGAAAGATTAGATTAAGAGAGTGATAAAATAGCCAAATACAAATAACACACACAAAAAGGGCTGGAGGAACTCAGTAGATCAGGCAGCATCTATGGAGAGAAATAAATAGTCGACGTTTCGGGTCGATTGTTTATTTCTCTCCATCGATGCTGCCTGACCTGCTGAGTTCCTCCAGCATTTTCTGTGTGTGTTGCTCCAGATTCCAGCATCTGCAGAATCTCTTGTGTCTCCAAATAAAAGTAATTTCAGTTTAAATTTCCAATTGTAATTAACATGTAAAGGTATGAGACTAACATTTTTCAGAGGGTGTCCTCTAGAATGGGTGGGTTGTTTTAGGAGCAAAGCTTGGACAGGCTAGTCTTGTATCCCTTGGAGTTTCAAAGAGTGAGAGGTGACTTCAGGAAATACAACATTCTGAGCATTATGGACAGGTTGGATGTGGAAAGGATATTTCCCCTTGTAAGAGAATCTTCTACTAGATGTCAGTGTTTAAATAACAAGGGGCTGTAAAGTCAAGACAAATAAGGTGAAACCTTATTTGTGAGTCTGGAACTCTTTGTCACAGGGCGGTGGAATGTCTTTTAATATTTTTAAGGCAAGGGTAGATTCTTGATAAGCAAGGGAGTAAAAATGTCACTGGGGTAGGTGGAGTGGAAATCACAGTTGTATTCGTATATAGGTCCTACAAGTACAGGTCATGACAGAGTTCCATTGCTGAGAACTGTTCGTTATATAAACAATTCACAAGTCGAAAATGTGGCCGCCCGGCAATATATTTAAATAAAAGCATGGGCCAACCAAGGGCATCATGTAGTGAAAACCAGGGTGTTTAACTCAACCATTCAGATATTGCTGCGCAGTGACGAGCAAATCCATCCCGCTGGTCTCCCAACCACTCATTTGTTTGTACGGGCTGTACTTAAGCCGGGCATTTGTAACCTGGGGAGAACCTGTACTCATAATCAATTCTATTAGCCATCTACATTAATGGACCAAGTATAGAGTACCGAAATCTGCCTCTGATACAAAGAATTGGGAAAGTAATTTGAGGAGGGAACAAATTGAATAGAAATAGAATTACACCTTTTCCTGAATTGCTAAAACCTCATGGTGTGGGGCTAATGTAAATTTGGGTGCCACACAGAAAAAAACATGAAATTAGTGGAAAACAAGTATGCAACCTTGTAAAAAGAATTTACACCCTGAAAGCATTAAAATGCAAACTGCATGGTTCGCAATTGGACAAGGCTAAATTCAACACTGCTGCTGTCACTTTGCAGTGCGGCCAAGAGAGAAGGGACCACAGTCCATCAAAGCCCTCTCCGTGTGGTAGCCAGACAGCAGCAACACACATTATCACTGCCATAGAGGAAAGAGAGTTTAGAGTGGAGAAGGGTAGAGTGAGAGAGAGCTCCCAAATTTATAGAAAGGAGCAACAAAGTGTTCAGAAGTGAGATGCATGCCAGGAGGGAGATCCTGTGGCTGGAGGGCCACGAGACCTGTCAGGGCACTGCAAGTAGAGCCTGGCCAGAGACGGCTGGAATAGTCTCCTTCAGGAGTGAGAATTTCTGCCCAATGGAACAATTACACAAGAAATTTTCTGACTTCAGAAGAGGAATCAAGGTGAGCTGCGGACTAACAAATACTGCTTTGCTACAGGGACCATCCACACACAAAAACTCTTATTTCCCAGCCTTCGCCACTGATATTTTACCCGCTCAACCATCCATAGAGGTCAAGCCTCTAAGTGTCAGATAAAGATGGGGCTGTTCAGTGTCTTCATCTCCTTCCCTTAAATTAAAACAGCAAGGAATGGGAGGGAAGCCCATGGAAGGGTGGGGGAAATCCTGTCAAATGCAGCATCTCCCCAGGCTGAAGGACATGGTCCAAGGGACATTGATATGCTAATCACCTGATGAGCAGAAACTATATAAAATCTGCCATATTCAGTGACATTGATTCCTTATAACCAGCACATCCCATTTATACATTAGTAATAACATGTGAGCTGTTTCATCAATGTGAAGATGTTATGGGCACAGTTTGTGTGTACAGTCACCTTTTGTTATGCCTTTGTACCGTAAAAGTATACGTTGCCTGTTTCCTCCTCAGCACGGCATTACGTCACCTAGTAGGGGGAGCACAAGGAGACAGAAGAGCAATGGAGAAAGAGTGGAGTGAAAAAGTTAGAAAGGAGACCGATCAGTATGTCATTGCACATGATATTCTAAAAACAACCTCCGAGATCTAACTTCAGTGCAGGTTTGGTTAGAGGGATGTGTCAATCCTAGTACACAATACAGGGAAGCTACCATGCAGTAGGGTGGATGGGGCAGATGGTGTCAATGGAGGTGGGGGTTCATGCATCACTCCTGCCGCAGACTCAAATGAGAACCACGTTCAATCTGCTTTCATGACAAGACTGATGCAGAAGCATGAGTTGGTTTGTCTGACTGAATGCAGGAAATGACAAAGAATCTAGGGGAATGCATCACCATACTCTTGCAGGAGATTGTGTGGAGCCAGGAGACCACAACCTCCACTTTGAAGATGATGTGCACTCCTTTGAAAGGGCTCAATGATAATCCTGCCATCGAGCACCTCCTGGTTCAGGTGACTGTTGTATGGAGGCTCCCCAACATTTTTCTGCTTATGTGGAGTCTTGTGCTGATCCAGGCAGATGTCTTAGTCGCTGCCTCACTAGGAGCAGGTTGAGGCTTCTCAGGGGAAAAATAATTAGCCACTAGATGTCCTCACTGAGCAGCATAATTGCCACTCATAAGTAGATTGTCAGGAAGCTATCCATGGGCAGCTTCTAGTTCTCCAGGTGCAAAGGGACGGTACGCATTAACAGCTTGCTGTTCTTCATGTAGAATGAGACGTTGTGGGCAGGTTGCTCTCCTGCATGAACAGGTGTCATGCTTGAATAGAATGCTCTCTTACACAAGCAGAGATATGACATATGAAGGAGTAGACACACGTCTCCCTGCCATGAGCAGAGCCTAACTCTGGTTGCATAGAGAGCAGATTCCAAGTAGAACAGTGAAGACACCTCTGATTTGGGGTCTGATCAGCCAGGTCAGCCTCAGGTCTGGAAGTTGAAACAACAGATGTATGGTCTGGCGTCAGCAGAATGGTGCACCACTGTCCGTCCAATTCCGTGAGAAGTCACCTGATGTAACGTTGAGATCCTCTCTCATGAGGGGCTCTAATTCACCTTCCAATTCAGCCTTTCAGGCAACACATTTACCCATGCCCCATAGCCAGCCATTCCAGATTACTCCTTCAATTGACCAGTGCTAGAATTTTGAAGCTAACCCACTGAGGGAACAAGTTTCTCAAGAGCCATCAAGAGTATGCACAAAGGGAAAAAGGAGCACCGTCCAGCAGCAGCTGTAGAGGGAGCACTGCAAGTAACAATTAAATAAATTCTCACTTGCAGACTGGACCATCTTTCAGAAGTCAGTGAGGTCCAGCAGCTGCTGGCATTGCTGCTTATTTGGCCACGCCCTCATTTA
Source organism: Pristis pectinata (assembly GCF_009764475.1). NCBI lineage: Eukaryota > Metazoa > Chordata > Chondrichthyes > Rhinopristiformes > Pristidae > Pristis > Pristis pectinata. The sequence goes on along the minus strand of NC_067429.1, from coordinate 26,809,557 downwards.
GTGAAGTTGCTAATATCACGCATTTCACGTTAACTGGCTTATGGACAACCTTCATTGCTGCTAATCGATGAGGGATGATTTTCAAATAAAAAGGACAATCGTATGTGCATGTATCAAATAAATATGACTAATAATATGTAATGCAAGCCATGAATGCAATGATTTCTGATGTAAATTCAATTAGTTCTTGTGATTCTTCTCATCTTCCTGATGCACTTTTCAAAAATTTCCTCCGAAGGAGGGACACCCACAAGAAGTTGAAGCGCACGAGCTAGGGTTGTATGGCGAAGTCTTTTCACAACAGCTCCTTTTCTTAAACTTTAATTTACGCAAGGGATTAAAAGCTTCAAGAACAAATGAGATAGTGTTAGTCAGAAGGGATTCCTTGAGCAGGATCGCATGAGAATACATCATACTACTTGCAGAGGGTGGTGAATCTCTGGAATCCTCTACCCCAGAGGGGTATTGAAAGAAGCAGATAAATTTTTTGAAAGACTGGGGAATTGAGGGCAATGGGGAACTGGTACAGAAGAGGAGATGAGGCCTGGGGCAGATCAACCATGATTTAAGGAGCATGGTGGCCTACCCCTGTTCCTATTTCTTTTACGATTGGTGAGAAGAGAAAGGTAGTCTTTCTTTCACTGATACCTCATCAATACTTTCCCATTCCACATTCTGGAATGGCCAATTGGCTCTGTGGTTTAAATCGAACTTCATGATTCCAAGTAAGTCGCATTAAGGGCATCTCATTTAATATAAAAACAGGAAACACTGGAAACACTCAGCAAGTCAGGCAGCATCCATGGAGAGAAAAACAGTTAATATTTCGGGACCAGGGCCCTTCGTCAAAACAGGGAAACAGAGAAAACTAATTAGTTTTAAGTAGCAGAGGAGGTAGCGGTGGGAACGGGAAGAACAAAAGGTAAATCTCTGAAAAGTTGAGACCAGAAGGCTTAATGTAGCAGTTAAAATTAGATTATGCCTCTTTGTCTGGGTGTTGCTAATGGTAAAGCTATGGGACAGCAGATCAGACGATACAGATAAAGTAAAAACTGAGCCAAAATGAAAACAAGAAAGGCCAGTTCTGACACAGACAAAAAGAAAGTGCAAATTACCTAAAGTTGGAGAATTCAATATTGAGCTGAATGTGCCCAGACAGATGAGGTGTTGCTCTTCAAACTTTCATTGGTCCTCATGGTAACAGTAACAGGAGGCCACAGGCAAAAAGGTCAAAGTGAGAGAGGGATGATGAATTAAAGTGGCAGGCAACTGGAAACTCAGGGTCACTCCTGCAAACTGAATGCAGGTGCTCCCTAAAATGACCACCCAATCTGTGTTTGATTTCTCCTATGTAAAGAAAGCCACATTGTGAATATTGAATGTAGTACATTAGGTTGCAAAAAAAAAGTGAATTACTGCTTCACCTGGAAAACCATTTGGGTCCCTGGATAGTGGGAAGGGAAGAAGCGAAAGGACAGGCGTCACACCTCCTAAGGTTTGCACGAGAAAGTGCCATGACAGGGAGTGGTAAGTGCGGACAGAAGACCAGACTAGGGAGTTGCGAAGACAGCAATCCCTTTGAGATGTTGAGAGGAAATGGAAGGGTATTTAGTGGTGGATACTTGTTGGAGCTGACGGGAATTCCAAAAGATGATCTGTTGAATGTGGAAACTGGTGGGGTGGAAGGTGATGACCAGGGATCTGTTCTTGCTCTATAAAGGAGAGGGAGTGAGAGTAGAAGTGTAGGAAGTAAATGAGATGCAGTCAAGGGCTTTGTCCATTATGGTGAGGGGAAGCCCTGGTTCAGAAAGGAAGAAAGACATTTCAGAGCAATAAACAATATGCTGGAGGAACTCGATGGGTTGAGCAGCATCTGTGGGAGGAAAAAAACTGTTGACGTTTCGGGTTGAAACCCTGTATCAGGAGTGGTAAGTGGGGACAGAAGAGCGGACCAGGGAGTTGCAAAGAGAGAAATCTCTTTGAAACAATCTTTGCCCTGATGCAGGGTTTCAACCCGAAGCATTGACAATTTCTTTTCTCCCACAGATGCTGCCTGACCTGCTGAGTTCCTCCATCATATTGTTTGATGCTCCAGATTCCAGCATCTGCAGTCTCTTGTGTCTGAAAGACATTTTAGAAGTACCTGTGTGGAATGTTTCATCGTTGGATCAAATGAGACTGAGGAAATGCGAGAATGGAATGGGGTTATTAAAGGAGGCAGGGTAGGAGGAAGTATCACCAAGATAACTGTGGGAGCCTGTGGGCTTGTAGTGGATGTTGTTGGCTAGCCTGTACGTGGATATAGGCTGAAAGAGAAGGAAAAGTCAGAAATGGATCATGTGAAGGAGGAGCAGGGTAGAAATTGGTAGCCAAAATGATAAAATTTGAGTTCTGTACGAGTGCAGGAAGCAGCACCAATATCTCAGAAAAAAAGAGTTTGGAGAGTGGGCTTGAGTGGTATTGGAACAAAGACTATTCCACATATCCCACAAAAGGACAGGCGTAGCTTGGGCCCATGGAGAAAGTGAGTGGAGTTGAAGGAGTTGTTCAAAGTGAGAACATGTTTAGCCAGATGAATGGGCGCATTGTTGGAGCACTGGTTGGGACCCTGTTAAAGGAGGAAGGGGAGGACCCTCCTGATGTGGAATGGAGGTGTAGAAGGATTGTACAATCATGGTGAAGTTGAACTGGTTGGGACAAGGAATTTGGAAACTGTTGAATAGACATAGGGTATTTGAAGTGTCACAGATATAACACTGGACCAGGGAGAAAGGAATTAGTCAAGTTAGGAAGAAATAAATTAGGCAGGGAAAGAGCAGGCTAAAACAATGGGTCTGCTTCATGTGGACCTCATTAGTTTAAAAAATGTTATCCCTTCAATTGATCTCCTCAGCCACTGTATGCCAACTTGTTCAATATTCTTTCCTACCCATTACTCTCAGGAACATTGGCTAATATGGTGACAACTACCATCAATGTTCATTAGCAGATTGAAATGTGAAAGCTTCTGACCATTAACAATTCAGAGTGGTGCTCCTCCAAAGGAAATTGATTTGTGGGGGAAGTCAGAATGCTTTAAATGTGGTGTCATTCATTGGAAAATACAGAAATATAAATAATATGACCAGGGATTAATTCCTTGATGCGTTATTAACAGTGCAGCATGGGAAGTAATATGATGCCTCATCTGGATGCTCATCTGTTTGTTTGTGTACTGTGTTAGTGATAACTAATGCAATGCAATAGGATCACTTGTTTTGCAGGAGAATGAATCATTGTGTAATATTGTGTGCGAAGAGAGTCCCTGTTCTGGACGTGGCCCCACACCTTTGCTCGGCAGGATGAAACAATTTGTGATATTGCACAGCAACATCCACATGAAAGTCACCAGGGTCCTCTCACTGCTGCCGCTCTTCTCTTTCTGTCTCCCGGCCTTCGGGTCTCCTTCCAGCTTTTTTTCCTTGTTTGTCAGGTTACTACAATGAAGTGTTCATACCAATTGGGCACATACTACTGTGCACTACTGTACAGTGAAGACAATGGAATCCCTTTATCAGCATTTCCAGTTTTTAGGTCTCCTTATTAAAGTAAGGACATTCTTAGATTGCGGTCACTGCACCAGGGCCTAATTCCATTGATTTCTACATTGAGGGTACTGCCTGATGAGGAAAGATAAAGTAGGATGGGCTTACACTCTCCGAAATTTAGAATCAGAGGTGAACTCATTAAAGCACAAGATTAATGAAAATATGAGAAGTAGCACCGGGCAATAGGCCATTTTACCCCTTGAGCCTGCTTCACCATTCATTAAGGTAGGATTATCCGGTCCTAAATCAATAATTCAAACTCCACAGTTCTGTAGATAGAGAATTCATGACAGTAAGGAAAGTTATCCTCCTCTTTGTCTTAAATGGGTAATCCGTTATTCTGAAACTATACTCCTTCATTGGGTTGGAATAGAATTTGGGGCATGGTCTAATGGTAAGGGGTTGTCCATTTAAGACACAGATGAGCAGGAATTACTTCCCTCAGAGGATTGTGAATCAGTTAAATTTTTCACATCAAAAAGCTGTGGATGCTGAGTCATCTGAAAAACAGATTTTTGGACAAAGGGAGGCTACGATGATAGGGTGGGAGAATATCCTACTGTACTACTGAGCAGGTCATCACATTTATCATTCCTATGTTTTTTTCTGCATTTAAATGTGTATGTTGGAAAGTTTTAACATATTTTCTCAGACATTATCTGACCCAAGGTGCTTGGTAGACAGTATAATAATGCATTGTATATTTCTCCAGCAAAATGCAGTGCACCATTATGTCTACTTTTAACTCGACCTCATGATCATTAAGGAGCATCCCGAATCCATTATCAGAAGAGAGCTATTTATTTCCATAATGTTTATCCACCTCTTTCCTCCTTTAAAAAAATTACTTTGCTGCAACTGCATTAGGAAAGCACATACCTTTTTCTCTAGAGCAATGGGTTGAATGAGCTATTGATTTTCTCTAAAACCTATACTGTTGGACATTGGGAGAACTGAACAGCTGATTTTTTTTTAAATAGTGCAATGGGATTCTTTACTAGCTGCCTGAACCTTCGGAACAGAATGACTAAAATTGAACACTGTTTGAAGGGCAACACCCCCAACAATGTGTATGACTGGACAAAATTATTTTGCAACTTGAACCAATTACTTTCTAACTCACAGGCAACGATGTTATCAATTCAGGCAAAGTATACAATGTTGGTGACAATCTCCCTACCAACCAGTGCACAGCTGGATGTGACATTACTCTTGCATTTTCCTATAACTATACAATTAAAAATCACTTCCTTCAATTTAACAGTTTATTGTTTTCAGTTTCCCTGATAAGCATTTTATTGCCTTTGAGAGTGACTACACAAATAACCAATAGCAATTATGAACTTATGTTTTGGCTTGTACCTATTAGGATATGGAATCAAGCACCCTGCTCCATTCAGCAAGAATGCTTACAGCGTGTCAGAAAAACAATAGTTCCAGGTGAAGCACAGCAATGGCGGGGAGGGGGGGGGGGGGTGGGGGCGGTGGCGGTGAGGAACACACTTGAGGATGATTACTAGCAGAAGGTTGTAAGTTAACAACAGATCTCAGCAACATTTGTGAAGAGCAAGAAACAGCATTTCTGATCAAGTCACCAACCTGAACAGTGGACTCCATCTATCCTCAACAGCTACAGCTTGACATGCTGAGTATTTCCAGCATTTCTTATTTTTGCTTAACTACATCGTGTATTTCTCCAGCCCCCCTACATTAAAACTACCCCATTACCCTAATAACCTAGATACTGTGTCCTGCCCTACATCTCTACACCAAGTGATTCCTGCCACTAATAAATCCTCTCCTTCCTGTCCTCCAGTCAACCTCACTCTTTCCACACACAGCAATAACCTGCATATTTTCATGTTTTTAAAACTACTTTGATGTCTTAGTTACTTCTGTCAACAATGTATGAGCATAAGTATCGTGTGTAATAATATAGTAGTATTTAGCATGTCCACATACATGTATATTATTTAGTGCATTAGTATTGTTTGTTATGTATTCACATTATAAAATTTACATTTCATCCTCTCAACCTCACCCCAGTATCTCTGCCTCACCTAGACACACAGCAAAAAGACCTCACTCCCATCACTTCTCCACACATGTAATGATCCAAGACTACCCCACCACCCTCAGGCCCACCAGCTTGTAGTCCCTGGCTTGGCCTCAGCAGAATGCCAGCAAACCCACTTTTGCCAAGTGCTGCTAAAGTGTGTACTAAAATTTCCAGCTAAGAAGGTCTAGTCAATGTCACATTATACTTTGTAGAATTTTTCTTATTCTAAATAGACTGCCCTGATTAAAAGTTAAAACAATGACTAAACTTCAAACATCATCAGTTGCAATGTATTTAGCTCTTCCCTAGACAACAAGAGTTATATTAAAGTTTGCTGCATTAAAATGTCATTCTTGTAATGCAGAAGGATCATGAGATTGTGGCGGCCCGCACACGCGAGACTCGAACTGCCATCGGGAGCCACGGGCAGACACGCGGGAGCGTGTTTTGAACTACCTGCTCGGGGCGGACCCTCCGGTGACAGTCGGACGTCACTTCCGCCCCGCGGGTCACAGGGGCCCATGGTTAGGGATATTTCGCGTGCTTTTTGGAATCAGTAAAGTTTTTTGAGTTCAGTACTCGCTGCCTCCATGTGTTCCTTGAGTAGCGTGTTGCGTGCGGCTACATTGGTGACCCCGACGTTCCAGATGGCATCTGGAGCCAGCGACTCAGCGACCAGCCATGAGTTTGAGCAACTCACACAGCGCGGTCTCTCTGAAGCTCCCGACCTTCTGGGCCACTCAGCCCCACGTTTGGTTCGAGCAGGCTGAGGCCCAGTTCAATATCAGAGACATTACAGCCGATGCCATGAGGTACTACTACGTGGTCAGCGTGCTCGACCAGGACACGGCAGGCCAGATCATCGACTTCCTACACCAGCCACCAACGGAGGACAGGTACACTAAGCTTAAGGTGCTCCTGATTCGTACCTTTGGACTCTCCCGCCGCGAATGAGCCGTGTGGTTCCTACACATGGACAGTCTGAGCGACCGCACGCCATCCAAGCTCATGAATGATATGCTGGCGCTCATGGACGGCCATAAGCCGTGCCTTTTATTTGAGCAGTTGTTCCTCGAGCAAATGCCAGAGGACATTCGCCTACTCCTCGCGAGTGAGGATTTCAGTGACCCACAGAGGGTCGCGGCTACAGCAGACGTCCTTTGGCAGAGTAAGCAACGTGGAGCAGCCTCCATCGGCCTAGTCACGAGCGCGCGCCCCAAAGGCCAGGCCCTGCAACCGAAGCTGTCGAGACCCACGGGGGAAAAGGACGAAGGTTCGGAACAATGGTGCTTCTATCACCAAAGATGGGGTTCAGGCGCACGCCGCTGCCGTCCACCATGTGCTTTTCTGGGAAACGCCAGGGCCAGCCGTCACTAATGGCTACAACAGCTAGCCACCAAGACAGCCTCCTGTACCTCTGGGACCGACACTCCGGGTGGCGCTTCCTGGTAGGCACTGGAGCCGAAGTCAGCGTACTTCCCCCCTCGAACGTGGACACTCGTAATGCGGTCCCAGGCCCTGAACTCACAGCTGCAAATGGCACCAGTATTTGGATGTACGGCTCGCAAACTATCCCACTGCATTTCGGGTCCAGCCGTTTCACTTGGACTTTCATGCTGGCAGCAGTGTCACAGCCACTACTAGGGGCAGATTTCCTACGAGTCAACAGCCTCCTGGTCGACCTAAAAGGCCGGCGTTTGGTCCACGCCGAGACGTTCCAGACTTTCCAGCTAGGAGAAGCCAGGCTACCGGCCCTCCACCTGGATTCCATGACCCTCTCGGGTAATGAATTCGCCAGGGTGTTGGCAGAATTCCCCTCCATAGTCACCCCGCAGTTCTCCACGGCCCACCCCAAGCACGGCGTTCAGCACCACATCCCCATGCAAGGACCACCGCTGCATGCCCAAGCTCGCAGGCTCCCACCCGACAAGCTCCACCTCACCAAGGAGGAGTTCTGTAAGATGGAAGAGATGGGAATCATACGCCGCTCAGACAGCCTGTGGGCATCCCCACTGCACATGGTGCCCAAGTCCGCAGGAGGATGGAGGCCCTGCGGATACTTACAGAAGGCTCAACGACGCCACAACCGCCGACAGATACCCGGTACCCTACATCCAGGATTTCACAGCGAACCTGCATGAAGCGACCATCTTCTCGAAAATCGACCTGGTCAGGGGATACCATCAGATTCCAGTGCACCCCGACGACGTGCCCAAGACAGCCCTCGTCACACCGTTCGGCTTGTTCGAATTCCTGAGGATGCCTTTCAGTCTCAAGAACGCAGCCCAAACTTTCCAAAGGCTCATAGACTCGGTGGGAGGCGGCCTGGATTTCGTTTTCACTTACTTGGACGATATCCTGGTAGCCAGCAGTTTGCATCAAGAGCACGTGGCACATTTGCGCCAGATCTGCCAACGCCTGAGCAACCACGGACTGGCAATCAATCCGGCAAAATGCCAGTTCAGGCTGACGGAGATCGACTTCTTGGGCCACAGAGTCAACAGTTCCCCCACCGGCATTTCCAGTACTTCCTCGAGGGAAGGGAGTTCACCGTGTATACGGACCACAAGCCCCTCACCTTCGCACTGGCCAAGGTATCGGACCCATGGACGGCTTGGCAGCAGAGGCATCTGTCCTTTATTTCAGAATTCACCACGGACGTCCGCCACATTGCAGGGAAGAACAATGTCGTCGCCGACACACTGTCTCGCCCCTGCCTCCACTCAGCAGGCATATCGTCCTCAGAAATAGACTATGCAGCACTGGCAGAAGCACAATAGCAGGACACCGAGATGCCGGCTTACCGCACCGCCGTTTCGGGGCTCCAGTTGGAGGATGTCCCCATTGGCCCGGCAGCAGATCAACTCCTCTGCGATGTGTCTACCGGCAAACCCCGACCCGTGGTACCAGCAGCCTGGAGGCACTGGGTGTTCGACACGCTGCACGACCTGGCCCACCTGTCCATCCGGGCGTCCATCAAGCTGGTAGCAGACAGATTTGTCTGGCACGGTTTGCGCAAACAGGTCAGACACTGGGCCAGGACTTGAGTACACTGCCAGACCACCAAAGTCCAGCGGCATGTGAAGGGTCCCCTCCAGCAGTTCCAGTCAACGCATGAGAGGTTCCAACACATCCACGTGGACATAGTCAGCCCCCTGCCAGTCTCCCGGGGCGCCAGGTATATCTTTACCATGGTAGACAGGTTCACCAGATGGCTGGAGGCCGTACCGCGCGCAGACACATCCACTGAGTCCTGCGTCAGGATGCTCATTGCAAACTGGATCGCCAGGTTCGGCCTCCCAACGGACATCACCTCCGACAGAGGGGCGCAGTTCACATCTGGTTTGTGGACAGCACTGGCGCAGCTCCTGGGCACCCAGCTGCATCACACCACAATGTACCATCCCCAGTCCAACAGTTTGGTAGAGCGATTCCACCGGCATCTCAAGTCAGCCCTGATGGCGCACCTCAGAGGCCCCAACTGGACAGATGAACTTCCCTGGGTCCTGATGGGCATCCGCAGGAGGAGGACCTGGGCACCTCCTCAGTGGAATTGGTCTACGGCCCCAGATGAGTTTGTACCAGAGGCGCAAGGTTCGGAAGAAACTCCAGCAGCGGTGCTAACGAGGCTGCGGGACAAGGTAGGGACCCAGGCACTGGTCCCGACCTCCAGGCATGGTCCCAAGCCATCCTTCACCCCTAAAGACCTCCGAGACTATGAGTAGGTTTTTATTCGCAGGGGCATGCACAGGTCACCTCTACAGCGGCCATACGAAGGACCCTTCAAGGTGATCCGGCACAACGGATCCACATGTGTCGTGGAGCTGGGTGGCCAGGAAGAGACTTTTACAGTGGACCGCCTCAAACCGCTGCACTTAGACATTGAGCAACCAGTGAGGGTACCTGCACCGCGCCGGCATGGCCGGCCATGCAGGCAAGCCACACGAACTGGGGGCTCCACTCCCCTGATGGACGTTTTGGTGGGGGGGGGGGGGGGGGGGGCAGGACTCACCATCGGGAGCCACGGGCAGACACGCAGTAGCGCGTTTTGAACTACCTGCTCGGGGCGGACCCTCCAGTGACAGTCGGACGTCACTTCCGCCCCGCGGATCGCAGGGGCCCATGGTTAGGGATATTTCGCGCACTTTTTGGAATCAGTAAAGTTTTTTGAGTTGAGTACTCTCTGCCTCCGTGTGTTCCTTGAGTAGCACGTTGCGAGCGGCTACAAGATAATGATTTAAATCTAAGGTACCTGGAAAAGGAGTTATCAGATGTGGAGAGGAATATTCACAATGCTAAAATGCCACTGAGGAAAAAAATATTCTGAAAAGTAACTGCACCTATTTCCAAGAACATAAATTCAAGTTAAGGCTAATCCAGAAAAAAACAATTTAAGACCCAAATTCACAAGATAACCAGAGGACCATTTGGTTAACTTTATTCACCCTGCTGGTCTACTCTTAAAATCAATCAGGAAAATGATTGGTGCATTCAATAGTGCCATCAAATGGAATTAATTCAACAACAATGGTACACCAATTCTCAATGTGGGTTTCAATGATTACAGAATCGGTCTGAATAGTCAAAAAAAATATCAACTTCCACTATCACCTCCATTTCCAACATGATACCTCTACCAAAGAGATCTCTGCACCACCCTCCCCCTATCCACTTTCAGCATTCTGAAGCAATTGTTTCTTCTGCAACTGTCTGGCCCACTCCTCCTGGCCCCTACCTTTGGTAAGTCAGACCACCAGGCTGTGCTCCTTCTCCCTGCATACAAACAGAAGCTGAAACGGGAGGATCCAGTACGAAAAGTCACACAGTGCTGGTCTGAGGGAATAGGTGAGATTCTACACGTCAGCTTTGAGTCAGCAGACTGGTCCATGTTCAAATACTCAGCTGCCAGCCTACATAAGTATGTCACCACCAACACGGACTTTATCAGCAAGCATGTTTAGGACTGTGTACTAAAGAGGACAATCCGGGTGTTCCCAGAGTGGAAACCATGGATGAACTGAGAGATCCACTCCCTCCTGAAGTCTAGGACTGCAGCATTCAAATCAAGTGACACCGACCATCACAAGAAATCGAGATATGACCTCCGTAAAGTCATCAGAGATGCCAAGAGACAATACCAGTCCAAAATCAAGTCCCAGACCAGCCTTCAGTTGTGGCAGGGTTTACATGCTATAACAGGCTACAAAATGAAGTTGGGCAGTATCGCCGACAACAACGCACCCCTTCCCGATGAGCTTAATGCATTCTATGCATGTTTTGAACAGAAGCGGATTGGTATGTCACCACCCACCCCAACAGCCTCCAATGCACCTGAACCCATGGTCACCGTTGAGGACGTAAGATCAGTCTTCTGGAGAGTGAACCCACGGAAAGCATCTGGCCCCCATGGTGTCCCTGGCTGTGTCCTTAGATCCCGTGCAGATCAGCTGGTGGGGGTATTTGCAGACATTTTTAATCTCTCCCTGCTTCAATCTGAGGTTCCCATCTACTTCAAGAAGACCATGATCATCCTGGTACCCAAGAAAAACAAGGTAATGTGCCTTAGTGACTACTGCCCAGTGGCTCTGACATCCACCATCATGAAGTGCTTCGAGAGGCTGGTCATGGCACGCATTAACTCCAGCCTCCCAGAAAACTTTGACCCACTGCAATTTGCTTTCCACTGAAACAGGTCTATGGCAGATGCCATCTCCCTGGCCCTACACACAACTTTGGAGCATCTGGACAGTAAAGACACCTATGTTAGACTATTGTTTATTGACTGCAGCTCCACCTTCAATGGTATAATTCCAAGCAAACTCATCACCAAACTCCGAGACCTGAGACTCAACACCTCCCTCTGCAACTGGATCCTTGACATCCTGACCAACAGACTGCAGTCAGCAAGAATAGGCAGCAACACCTCTGGCATGATTATTCTTAACACTGGTGTCCCACAAGGCTGCGTCCTCAGCCCTCTACTCTACTACCTATACACTCATGACTGCATGGCCAAATTCTGCTCTAACTCCATCTACAAGTTTGCAAATGATACCACTGTAGTGGGCTGTATCTCAAATAATGACAAGTTGGATACAGGAAGGAGATAGAGCACTTAGTGACATGGTGTCATGACAACAACCTTTCCCTCAATGTCAGCAAAACAAAAGAGCTGGTCATTGAAAGGGGGTTGGTGCACATGCTCCTGTCTACATCAATGATGCTGAGGTTGAGAGTATTAAGAGAGTCAAGGGTCCTAGGAGTGAACATCACCAATGGCCTGTCCTGGTCTAACCACGTAGACACCAGGGCCAAGAAAGCTCACCAGTGCCTCTACTTCCTCAGGAGGCTAAAGAAATTTGGGATGTCCCCTTTGACATTCACCAATTTTTATCAATGCACCATAGAAAGCATCCTATCTGGATGCATCATAGCTTGGTACGGCAACTGCTCTACCAGGGACTGCAAGAAACCGCAGAGAGCTGTGGACACACCTCAGCACATCACAGAAACCAGCCTCTCCTCCATAGACTCCAACTATATTTCTCGCTGACCCAGTAAAGCAGCCAGCATAATCAAAGACCCCACCCACCCTGGACATTCTCTCTTCTTCCCTCTCCCATTGGGCAGAAGGTACAAAAGCCTGAAAGCACGTACCACCTGGCTCAAGGACAGCTTCTATCCCATTATCATAAGACTATCGAACAGTTCCCTAGTACGATAAGATGGACTCTTAACCTCCCAATCACATGCGACCTTGCACCTTACTGTCTACCTGCAATGCACTTTCTCTGTAGCTGTGACACTTCACTCTGCATTCTGTATTGTTTTTTCTTGTACTTCCCCAATGCACTGTGTAATGAATTGATCTGTATGAACAGTGTGCAAGACAAGTCTTTCACTGTATCTCAGTACAAGTGACAATAATAAACCAATTCCATAACACCCAAGATCCTATCCTCTTCTCATGCTAAAGCAAGAAATGTAACACTTATCTATTTATGTCTTCCTTCTCCGCGTTCTCACCCCTCCCCCCCAGCCCCCACCCCCAAGAGTTTAAACATTCCTTCAAGAAGAAATATTCACTGTCACAATGTAGTCTCCTCAACACCGGAGAGACCAAATCAAAACTGACTGATTGCTTTGGGAAATGCCTCTATCGAGACCATAAGTATGCTTGAGCTTTCAGATATCCATCATTCTCCTTTCCAATCCAATTCTACTATGTCTGCATCCCCACATTTTCAGAGAGATGCCACTCTGCAACTCAATGGAAGATAAGGAAATGGAAAACAAAGTATTCAAGTGTTTTGAAGAAACAAAACTAGGTGGGAGATTATGTCACGAGAAGGCTGCAGGGAAGTTACAAATGGAAACGAATAGTGGAGTTACATGCCTCTGGTGCTGTATGCTCAAGTTTGCACACTCCCCCTGTATCCACATGGAATTGCATAAAAACTTGCTGAAAAGAAAAAACTGCAGGACTGTAGAGAAAAGAAAGTTTAATGTAGTCACAGAGCTCTTTTAATGAGCCATCACAGGAATGATGGGACACAGGAACTCCTCTGTCTTATAAGTTTTTATGACATATTCTGAAGGCAGAGCAGAGGAGCTGGGAAGAGAAATTCATCATGAAAATGACAGTTACATATCATCTGTGATCTTATTTTAGTTAAACATTGAAAGCTGATAGCCGTGAGCTAGTTTCTATTTAAAACAATAGAAAATGATTTTCTATGTAGTGGCTGTACGTGCAGCTGTGGCAGACAGACAGCACTAAGCAAATCTCTAATCAATTTATTTACCATGTGAACACTGCTTTGAAGCATAAACAGGAACCAATGAGGATAAATTGATTTTGATGTTGCAACAGTTTAATAACCACTGTGCAGCGTGCAATCAGAAATTCAATTATTGGCCAATTGCAAGTGAGATCCCTTCATTAGGATTGCAACACACACAAAATTAATAATCAAATGGAACGAAGGATAATCAATGGTAATTGCAAACCTCACTGAAGAAATTATATTGTGTTTGAACCTTCACCGAACAAAATTTCTTCATCAACTTAATTCCTTTATCGCTCTCAAAAAAGCAGAACATTGTTTCATAATGTGGCAGCAAAGTAACCTTCCCAAGTGGCTACACATTGAAAACATGCAGATCACAGTATTGGCAGTATGTCTGTCTAGGAGCTATTAGAACTCATTCCACCCCTGTCCTTGTATAAACTAGTGATCACTGCCATCAGCCTATTTTCCACCTCCCAAGGCAAAACATGTTGATGTCAGCTGTACCAGCCACATGTCACTCATGCGAGTTTAATGACCACAGCCAAGAATCATATCTTTGGCTTTTTTGTTTTATTCACAATATTTGACTAAATCTTCCAGTGCCATTAGGGCATGGTCAAAGAGTACTAATTACCGCAGTTCCACAGTCAAGGTATTTTTCCCAGTGAGATGAGATTGAGGACAAGCAAATCTGACTCAATGCTTCACATTTAATGCTGGAATAAACGGTCATGTACAAAATAAGGAACAAACAAAAATGTTCTGAGGAACTACTTCTTTACAGAAAGTAATATTACTCTGTCATATCTATAAATATGTTACTTTGTCTTGTAAGTACAAATATTTCTGTAATACATTCACACAGTACTGCACCATATCATAGCTCAACTTGTTTGGAAATATGGGCCATCATTCATTGCCTGAAGAACAATATTCCTTGCCTCCTTGCTTTGGAAAAAAGTCTCAGGGCAAATTCATGGAAAAGCCTCAATTGCCCACACAAACAAAAACTAAGAACAGTACCTCAAGTACAGGATAGACTTTGTTTGATCACAACACACAAAGTCCTCACTCTTTGTGGGGGGACATCCCGCAGATAGCAAAAATTGTGGATACTGCCCATCTGGTGAGATTTAGTTCTAATATTTATCATTTACAGCGTTCACTTATATCAGGGGGATGCCTCTGCCCATGACCCTTACTCCACCAAAAATTGGTGTCATAAGGAAAGAAAAAATGAAAAAATAAAACTGAAACACATTTTGAAGCCTACTCAAAAGTGTTGTGGAGTTGCTTCTTTGATCTGCAATATACTGCTTTCCATGAGAAATTAATGTATTATTGATATTATGCAATTTTCCCCCAGGTTGTAAGTGCATTTTGGACAGCAGGCATATTATTAAAATTTACATGGTAACTAATCTGAAAAATCCCAACTAAACCATCAAAAATGTCAGGTACAAGGAGGGAATATAATGATGAATTAGAATGCATCAGCTGTGTTTCATAGTTAAGGGGTAAATAATTAATTGTTACCATGGAAACATCATGTAACATTGCCAGAACACAACCTGAGGGAATTTCTGCTACAACGAGTGACAGGTCTGGAAGTGCCATTCCTTTCAGAAAACAGAAGATTTTCCTGTAGCCTTGAGTATGCAATGTTTTTCGTAAGTCAGAATAGGCATTTGATGGAATAGTTATCTTAATGGAAAACTACAATAGTCATAGCATCACTTCATTTGTTTTAGCAGACACCTATTCTTTTGGTTCCCATGACAGTGTACAGCACAAGGAAACATTTCATTATATGTTCATTTCATTGAGAAATTTAAAAAAATGTACAATGTATTGTCTATTTGAATATATCAGGCAATGAAAGGGGTGTGAAAAGTAAATTGAGAAATTCAAGCACCTAGAAATTAAATTATAATTACGTGGCAACATTATGATGATCTAATTCTATCCAAATGAATTAAACCCTTATTAACAGTTCTCCCCTTGTATATCTTCCTTTACCTTTGGTTTGTTTGTAAGCTCTTCTGAACCAGCTCCAAGAAAAGAATGTGGCCTAGAGAAAAGATTTTCCAGCCTTCTGGGAAATAACTGATTCCATTCTGGCATTGCACGAATAACAATACAGATCATTGGAGAAACAGAATCCAACTTTGACAGAACCATAAACACCAGCCTTACGTAGAAACATCGAATCATTATACAGGTCGTCCATGTGTTACGAACACCCAACTTATGGATGCCCCTACATATGAACGAGGTCACATAATATCATTAAATCTTATACAAGTGTGTATAATTGCTCTCAAAAATCAGCACACACTGACCTTGTTGAATTCATACATTGGTCTCCAACACAAGGCAGACAAAGTAGTGAATTCGTACCATAAATGCCAGTGTTGCATAACGACACTGGATCACTTTACTATGATACGAGGCCTAATCTCTGCTTTACTGAAGTAAATGGTCAGTATGAGGACAGTAGAAACATAGAAAATAGAACACCAATTGGCCCTTTGAGTTTACTCCATCATTCAATACAATTGTGGCTGATCATACATCTCAATGCCATATGCCTGGTTTTTCCCCATATCCCTTCATGCCCAACACATCTAGAAATGCATTTACCTCCAGAAACCAACCACCTGAACTGCGTGGAATCTGTATGTCCTCCAAGACCAGATGCTCCTGTTTCCTCACGCATTTTAAAAGCATGCTAGTAGGACAAACAGCTATTGTAAATTATCACTTCATCTAAGTAAGTGACAAAAGAAACAAAAGGGGAGTTGATGGGCTTGTGAGAGATAAATTGCAAGGTTACAGGAAGTATGGGACTGACAGGATTTCTCTGCTGGCAGCGGTCATGGGTCCGATGGGCTAAGCAGCCTCCTTCTATGCTGTAATATGCTTTAACAACAGGGCCTCAATAACCCTCTGTGGCACCAAATTCCACAGTTTAACCATCCTCTCAGCGAAGAAGTTTCTTCTCATCTCAGTCCTAAATGTCCTACCCCATATCACCAGACTATGATTCCCCATCCTAGAACACTAGCCAGAGACCCTCCTCCTCATATCCAGCCTGTCTAGCTCTGTCAGAACTTTATAAGTTTCAATTAGATCTTCACTCATTCTTCCAAAATCTAGCAAATACTAACCTATTTTATTTAATTTTCCCTCATACTGTGGTCCCAGTATCCCAGGAATCAGTCTAGTGAACCTTCATTGCATTCCCTCTACAGCAAGTACCGTATATCCTTTCTTAGATAAGAAAACCAAAACTACATGCAATACTACAGGATGTATAATTTTAGTAACACGTGCATATTGCTGTGTTCAAATGATATTGCAATGAAAGCCATCATACCTTTTATCTCCTTAACTACATGCTGCACTTGGTATGTTTGCGTTCAGTGACTGGTATACAAGAACATCCAAGTTTTTTTGTACATCAATACTTCACATTCCAACACCATTTAAATAATGTTTCCTTTCTCTTCTTCCTTCTGTCACAATGCCTATTTTTAAACTTAAATGAGTAACTGTATAAGAAACTCACTGTGAACTGGCCAAATTACAAAATGTAGCAATTACAGAGTGGTGGTGTGATACTGAAGGGAGATGCAATTCAGTCTGAGGACATGGTATGGTAACTACAAAATAAGCTGAACATTAGTGCACAATAGACAACATAAATATTCCTACTAGGAAAAAGAGGTGCAGGGAATCTCCACCTTCTTGCTCACTATGGCCCATCAAATTGGTAGAATGCTGAAAGTAAACAATGTTGTGTTGGAACCACACAGTGCTCTCTACTGGTCAAGTCACAATTAAGATGTTTAAACACTAAAGATAGATAACAGCCAAAGTATAAACCTTACTGTCAGAGAACTAAAGCATGAGAAAATATTAGGGAAACTTGAACATTTCAGCCTTCAAAAGGGTAAGGGAATGGCAAATGAAAAAGTTAGACCCAGTAAATCTGAACAGAATAAGATAACGATCATTGGTACAAACTAGATGTTACAGATTTCTACTTTGCAAAAAGTTGAATGACTATTGGATAAAGCAAAAGAGGAATAATTCATGACAATTTCCCAGAACAGAACAGGAACAAAGGGTCTTCCAGAACAGAACGGTTAGATAAATCCATAATCTCTATTATTTTGAAACTTTATTGTGCTAATGACTTTGATTCTTTATCTTGATTAACAATGACTGAAGCGGTATGGATCACAAAAGCTAAAATTAAAACAGAAAACAGTAGAAATAATAGGTTTGTTTGCTTTGCGTCTCTTCATTAGCGGTATCTGGCAAACATGAAGCATTACATTTGAAATGTCAATGTACTTCCTCCTACTCCCCTTAATTATTTTGTGTTGTCTAATAGCATATTTACAATAAGCCATCATTCCCATCAGAATGCTGATTCATTAAACCTTCTGCCACAGAGTGTGTTCTCAAGAACATTTCCTTATGATTGTGATCCATGGAAATGTTTGTGAAGCATCAAGTGCACGTACTTACTTTTTACTCATTTGTCATTCTTAAATATCAACCATGTCTCAGCTGATAACCTTCATGGTTTTGACCAATAATGTGTGGGTTCATGCTCCAGTCCAGAGACCTGGCACAAAATGTAAGCTGACACTTTAGTATTGTCACCTAAAATAACTGCACTTTCCAAGGTTTCATCTAGCAGATGTGATGTTAATCCGAGACCCCCTCTGCTTGCTCAAGTGGATGGAGAAGATAGCATGAAAATATTGAACAGCAGCATGAACTCTCCTGACACCTTGACTAATAATCATAACTCAAACAATATAATTAAATTTTATATTTTCTTGCAACATAAGAGACCATCAAGTCTATACCAGCTCTCAGGTTACTCCCATCAGTCCCATTCCTCACTTATTTCCTATTCCCTTGTGCTCAACCCCCCCTTGATCCTTGTTCCAACCATTTCACCGGGGCAATTTATGGTAATCAATTAACATACCAATCAGCATGATTTGGGGAACTGGGAAGAAAATGGAATACTCAAATGAAACCCAGTCACAGGGAGTATGTGCAAACTCCACACAGCCCAATTATGTTATTTATTTCAAACATGCACACTCAGAGCTATCTAAATCCCTTTTTCCATTGGGAGATATACTCAAGTATCAACATTGTTTCAATTGTTGACCCACCTGAATTTTTTGTTTTCGATCCAAATCTGCAGTTTTTATTCCATTTAAAATGCTTTTTGAAGTTAACAGCATTTTACAGAAAATTTTGTATTGCAAAAATTCAGATTGTAATGTTAAACTGTGAAATTCTGTTAATGTTTAACAGTAAGGCTTTGATCTCATTTACGACAGAGAATTTACAATCGAAACGAAAGAGATCATTCATATTCTAAGCTACACATGCCCTCAAAGGAATAGATGGAGCTCTTGGTACAATGAAAAACATTCTTCCCTTTCTGATTTCATATTGTTTAAACACTGCTTTCCTCAGAGCTAAGTCAACATCTCCCTACTGGCTCTAAATCAGTCCATTGGTTATAGCTTCCATCTAGATGAATGTACAATTATAATTAATCACCCCGTCGATTCTGAGGCCTCTTATTTGGCATTTGCTCCAGTTCTCTCTCAGACTTGTTTGTCAAGGTTACTTGGTGTTTTGTGTCCTTCTGTGCATTTGGTAACTGGAAGCAAACTGCATTACTTATTGAGTACCAAACAATCATTTATATAGTTTAACTGTGATCAGGATGTAATTAAAAACTGAATCTGTGCTGTTGTAGGTATGCATCGATTTTGTTTTTAAAACGTGTAGAGTGTGACCACAGAAAACACTATTTAGACCAATTCTAGAATTTATAGGAAAGGATTTAATTAAAGCACAAAAAGTAAATTTGAAGGACTGCTCCTGTTTTGTGTTAGTAAATTAGAGGTATAGGTTTGATTGAATAACACAATTCAACATTGCCTTCCCTTCCCTGTGCACTGGATCATTACCTGTCCATTGCTACGCTTCTTGAAGGTGTTCCACTTCACATCTCAAGATGTTCTGTTTTAAGGCAGAACTAGCTGAACATGATGCACTGAATATACCATTGTAATATTAAAATAAATACATAAGACATCCATATAAGAGCCAAATATAAAATTAGAATTTCAAATTTCTTAATATTTGAAATATTAGTGACTGAAAAGCACTTAATAACCTAGACCAATCTGCAAAAATATTGTTCACAATCTGCCATCTAACCAGCTTAACGTCACCTCATAGGCATCATAATTTAAATTATTAATACTAAACAACATCCTTTTTCTCAATTGAATGGGAAATGCTCTCTGCATAATGTGCACTTTCTTCAAGGCTCTTTATTAGGGTGCTGCACAGCATCTCTCTTATAGTAATACAATCTATTTGCCAGTTTACAGGTCATGTGCAATAAACACATAACAAAAAGTTTAAGCCAGAGATCAATTCAATTCAATCAGCAGTCTTGATCTTTGCAGAAAACTTGCAGTACGGAGATTTTCTGTGGATAATAGCAATAGATTAATACCAACAAGTGACATTTTTTTCAGTGAAAGTAAAGATGACGAAGCCATGATTTAATTCACTCTTTTAATTAAAGGTCACTTCTGTACCATACTCTTGTCTACCACCTTCATCAATTTATGTAAGCTCTGATAGTCGAGGTTTAGTCTCTGGTCTGTGTAGAATGAGCTGATTCTTGATGGCACAGCATTGTTACTGGATTTGCAAATTGTGCACACTGCTACACAATCTCAAATGCACAATCCAGCCAAACTGAAAAACCTGCCGACACTACACCAAAGTCTCATGTATGAAAAATAATTACTTAGATGGGATTTATGAGGAAGGATTGAACATGAATTTATTTAGGACCCTTAAAGTAGTAAATATCCCGGGCAGTTTACAGGGGCACAAGGGAAAAATATGAATGCCAAGAAAAATGATACAAAATGAAATTATACTAGAAAAGATTTCAGGTTCATTGAGAGAAATAAAACTGAAATTGTTCTCTGTACTGCAGGAGAGTTAGAGAGAGATATAATTACATTATTCAAAATTATGATTTTTACTTCCATTGGCAGGAGTGCTAGTAGGCAGGAATTTAAATGGCTAGCTACATTTTTGTCCAATCTTTTAGTCTAGAAATATCCCTTAACAGGTTTCTGTTCCCAACTAAACTTAATTTGCTTTTGTCAGCAAACTTAGATACAGTTCCTCCCCTGTTTAATAACGCCTTACACCCTGTACATACAAACGAATGTTTAGGAAATTGGCGGGTTGGATGGGGATGGATTTGCTGGCTGCCGCGGGGCTTCAGGCATTTTCTGCTGGCTGGGAACAGGCCATTTCCACATGCCTTCTCTCCTGTCATAACCTGGGGACTGCATGTTCATTGTTCTTTTTCCCTTTAATCTGTCCTTTATGGATATGGTGAAATGCTAGGGCTTAAGTAGGGATGCTTGGGGACACCATTTGTACCATTCTATCAACTGGAGCATGTACTTGCTATCCTTGCTTTGTCTCTTGCATCTTAATCCACTCACTCCTTAATCCATTCCCTACTTATGCCAATAATATACTTCCAAATTCTATGTACTCCCATAATTGTTAACAGTTAAGTAAGAAGTGCTGAAAAGATTGATTTCTAAAATGGCGTCAAGAGAAGTAAAATGCAATGGCCATTAGCAACCTAGGATAGTAGAATTCTAAAGGCTACAAGATCTTTGAAGTACTGCAACTTATAAATGCACTTAAACATCTGAAATGTACATTACAACCGAGCAATGATCTCCTGAACGCCCAATCAGTTAGCAAAACATTGGTAGAGCCATATTACAGGTTCTGGACACTAATAGTTAGTGGAAAGCTGAGCAAGAAGGGAGAAGAAAAGCTGGCAAGTGATTACAGCCAGTGACTACTTTGTATGGATTGCAGGAGTATTCCTGTACACATGGCGGCTTTCCTATTTTGTACATCCTGTCACTTAATCCGAAGAAGGCACGTGGTGTCTTTTTCATAGACAAATTAAGTTCACACTTTTTAGTGGAAAATACTGTGTTTAAAAAAGTTCTACTAGTATAGCCTCAATCAGGGCAGTCCTCCCAAGTAAAAACTCATAACTTATCTTTGTATTAGCATAACTGTTTAATAAATTTATTTTAACCCATCAGGTCATGCTTCCAGTAAAGCAGCAGAACTTGATTATATAACCCATCTGAAATGATTTATGCATACACGAATTTGAAATTCCAGTCATGGGACTCCATATGGAGAGAGAGGTGAGAAGTCTTTCAGGGAGTGCAAGAGTCACACCAGCTCCCTCCCTCCACACCCAACCGCTCCCCCCCCCAACCCCCAAATCACCACCACTTCACAATCCCTTCAACCTCAATCAGCCCAATCAGTAAGAGGCTGTCACAGAAAAAAAAACAGCATCGATCATGGACTCTACTCAATGAAAATGGGAGTGAGTGTTATTGTGTAGAGTTACTGAAGCCGAGGACAATCTTTTGACCTTTTGAAGAATGACCTTGTATTTAAAATCTACTCACTACTGAAATTAAACCCATCCTCCACATGATTGCTGGAGAACTGAATTAACATTCAATTTATTGATAAGATTACCTGTGCTGCAAGATGAGACCTATAAACTGTCAGTGCTAATATCATTTTAATTCTTTACTAATATGGAATTTTTCTTTTCTAATAATGTTTCTCCCTTTTCTGCCCTCTCTCTTCAAGCCCAAGTAAAAATAGAAAGATTCATTGATCTGTAAATTTGTCAGATGCTGAGCTAAAAGGATTATTGGATGTGACTAAAAGAATGAATAATTTTAGTTCATATAATGGTACTTAAATATTCTGGTACCATTATATTATTTGTCTTTAGGGACCACAGACAAACACTTTGTAGAAGCTCTCAAGAGACTGCAAAACTCAGATAAAGGTCATGGTCCATGATGGCCAAAGTGCCTTTTTTTATGTCTACACCAGCTTCACTGAACATAGCACAACTTGTAAAATTCATTATTCTTCACTGGCTGCTCTGGAACAAATCTGAAAGTTTAATTAACCTATTTTCAGTGCTGGTCTATGGCTTTTTCTTTACTTCTTTTACTTTGAACTTAAATACAGGGTGATCCCTGTGTTACAGTCATTCGAGTAATGGAAATTTGTCCTTACAAAATTCACAAATCACTACCCAAAAATTTGAGATACAGAAGAAAATTTGCTCTTACAAAATTTATGCAAAAAAAGAGCAAGTCAACACAAAAGTTATTTCATTTCAAATTTGTGCTTCTTGATGCATGCACAGATGATGCAGTTTCAGGTTATGGAAAATCGCAATACAGACTCCTTCCTTCCTTCCTCCCTCCCCCCCCCCCCCCACTTCATAACCAGGGAGTTGCCTCTAGCACAGTTCTGGAATTATTTGATTGAAAAGTCTCAAAACACAAATGCATATCCTTAAACCAATTATTCTCGACCAGATATGAATGACTGGATGACTAGGAGTGTACCTAGAGTCATAGAATCATATAGCATGGAAACAGGCCATACAGCCCAACTTGTCCACATCAACCAGTGGGCACCCTTCCGTATTAATTCCATCTCCTAGTACGTGGTCCATAGCCTTCTATGTCTGGCAATTCAAACGCTTATCTAGACACTTGTTAAATGCTGTCAGCAACCCAACTTCAACCATTCTCTCAGGCAGTGCATTCCAGGTACTTACGTTCTCTGGGTGAAGAAGGTCCCCCTCAGATGCCCTCTTCCCCCTGACCTAAATCTATATCCTCTAGTTTTACCTCATATCTTCAGCTCTGTCCTCCTCCATATACTTTGTTACCTCCAAAGAATTCAATCAAATTGGTCAGACAGGATCTGCCCTTGACAAATCCATATTGGCTACCTCTGATTAGTCCCCGTTTTTCCATGTGATCATTAATCCTCTTCCTCTGAATTTTTTTCCCTATATTTTCCCTATGACCGATGCTAGGCTCACAGATCTACAGTCACCAGGATTTTCCCTGCTGTATTTCTTGAAAATGAGGACCACGTTTGCTGTCCTCCAGTCACAAGGTACCATATGTGTGTCCAGCAAAGATTTAGAAATCTCAGCCAGTTCTCCAGCAATCTCTTCACTTGCCTCCCATAGCAGGCTAGGATAAATCCCAAATGGTCCTGGGACATATCCACCTTTAAACACTCTAAGGCATCGATTACCTTCTTCGCACTTTATTCTTTCACATGTTAATATACTTAAAAGAACACCTTCGGATTTACCTCAATCCTCCACGTCAGTGATTTTTCATGACCCCTCTTATCTTTCCTAGTTTCCTTTTTAAACACCTCCTTGTATTTTATATTCTTGACAGTCCTCTTCATTAGCTCCCCTTTTTTTCCCCCACATACTTTTTATCTCTTTATCCAACCCCCAATATCCCTCAACATTCAGGTTTTCCTATAATTGTTACTTGTGGCTTTTAACCTTACAGGAACATGCTGGCCCTGAACTCTCGCTATTTCTCCTTCGAATGCTTCCAAATGTGCAGATGTAGACTTACCCACAAGTAGATGCTCCCAATCTACCTAGGCCAGGTCTTCCTCATGTTAATGAAAGTGGCCTTCCCCCAATTTAAGACCTTTATTAGTGGTCCATCCCAATCCTTTTCCATATCCACTTTAAAATATAGAGTTATGTTCACCATCTCCAAAATGATACCCCACTGACACTTGATCAGCTACGTTCCCAAAAGATAGGGTCCAGTGATACTCCTCCCCTTCGTGATCTATGTACAGACCATGTCAAAGAACTCTCCTGGATACACTTCCAAAATTCCACCCCTTCTGAGCCTTTAAGGGAATCACAGTAAATATTTGGGAAACTGAAATCCCCCAGTACGATGACATTATTTTTATTGCTCTACTCTGTTATCTGCCTACATATCTGTTCCTCTATACTCTGTTGACTGTTGGGAGGTCTGCAATACACCCCAGCAAAGTGATAATACCCTTTTTGTTTCTAATTGCTACCTAAATGGCCTTGTTTGAGGAGCCGTCTATGATATCCTCCCTCCATACTGAAGTAATGCAAACCTTGATGAACAGTGTAATATCTCCTCCCTTTTTACACCCTCCACTGTCTTGCCTGCAAATTCTACATCCTGGGATATTAAGTTGCCAGTCTTGCCCGTCCTTCACCCATGTCTCAGTGACAGCAACAATAACCACCGTATTAATTAAAGGTTTGAGTTCATCTACTTTACTGGTTAGACTCCTTGCATTAAAACAGATGTAATTTAGCTTTGAATTCCCATGATGTGCACTCTCGCTCAAAGCTACAATCTCCTTCAGGTGATTGTACCTCTCCACCTACTCTGGGCTCCCTTCCCCTGCCATGTTAGTTTAAACTTTCCCCAACAGCACTAGCAAACCTCCCCCAGAACCATAATAAAGAATAAATGCTCACTTAACCCTTTCTGCTGGTCAACTCCCTCCAAAAAGTTGTCTACAAGATAATGCCACTGACATCTGTGCATCAGGATCTCTTTTTATTGCATTCACTTCAATGATAAATTATTTCTGTATTTCTATCAAATAAGCAGGAAACAACAGCTTGGGTAAGGAAAACAATGTCACATTACCAAAGCAAAATTCTGTGAAAGATGCAAATCTAAAATAAACACAGAAATTCTTGGAAATGTTCAGGCTAGATAGCATCTGCAGAGAGACAGTTCAGCATTTCAGGTTAACAACCTTTCAGCAGAACAGTGACAATGCTAATCTTGTCAGTGCTTAGCCTCTTGCTACCATGTCTATCCACCTTACCACCATCTCTCAGACTGAATAATACTCTGCACAATCTCAATATAGTACTTGATTCTAAGCAATATCAAATTCCATGAACACTCAACAAGACCACACAATTGTGTTTGCACTTCCAGTGCCAAAACCTTTATCCACTCCTTTGCTATCTTCATGCCTACCTTAATACATTTCTTTCAAGGGTTCCAACTCCAGCACTCCATAAACTCTAATACAACCAAATTTTTAACTTTTGCATATTTGTACTGTTTATGTTGCATCTCCATTATACTTGACTCTCATCAGCATTTCCAAATTAAGATCCCAATTTTCATCTTCAAATTGCTTCAGTAACTTTCTCCAGTCTTACCTCACCTTTCTGTAATTTTTAAGCTGCTGATAACAGACTCTGTTCAACCTAACAATGGTGGTAGTCCACAATCATTTTGGCCACACTCTGAAATACTGTATTTTTTGTTTAAAAAAAACAAACTTCTCTCTTATTATTTAGCCTAATCCATCCCCAAATCCATTTCTATCAATTCTCCATAATGCATCCTGGAGCATTTGTTGCATAATTGTTGTATAATTAACAATGATATCAATCAGATACCAATAAGAAACATGAAGTTCCTTTAACTTTTTGTTAGTAGAAGAAAGACATTCCAGACTATTTATTAAAGAGACAAATATTTTCAGTTATGATATCCAGAATCACAAAATATCACAATATGTGAAAATTTCATTATTATTGCCATTCTCTCCACAGTGTGCTCAGGAGATCAGACGTTCTGAATCAACGAAGTGCTCTCTCACCACTGAAAGAGTTTAAATGTTTTTTCTGCTCATCAGTGCTGCATGACTTGAATTTCAGTAGACATGAAAAACTAGCACATCCTTACAGGTCAGCATCACTCCACTACAATTGGCTTAAGTCAGTCAGAAGAGGACTGAGGCTTTGAGCACTGATGCTTAATGCTTAACAGGGGCAAAATACATTGTGCAAACAGTTGATTAGCTAAGAGTTAATGTCCTGCAGTATCCTTTGTCAACGTTTTGTATTGCAGTTGTGCTACACATTCTGAGTTCTGGTCCTTATAAAATATTTTAATACATGGTTTGAAAGTGAGCTGTCCACAGAAGTACTTCAGGAAGATATAAAACAACAGCTAATGTTTCTTTTGGTTGCACTCATACATGACAAAGAGGTCATTTGGGGCCCACCTCACCAATGACATCTTGTCCTGGGTTGATTCCTCATACTGCCTGTGATGGCACAATCAAGCACATATCTTATTGAAAACCAGAGGCTAAGACCTATAACTACATTTTTCAATAAACAGCAACATTTTTGCTGAGCATTCATCAAAATAACAACCTAAGAAAATGAAGATGAGGCTAGATAAATGCCTCAATAACCTTACAACATTTGTTCATTTACTTTCTAGATAAAGTTTAGATTTATCTGTACTGGAATAGCATTACTATTCTCCATGGTGTACCATTTAATATTAGATCTCAACCAACAATACTGAAACAAATAAATAACTTATATGGTGATTATCAAATCAGCGTTTGTTGAAACAGCTGCATAAAAAATTGCTGATGGGCTCCATGTGGCAAGTGATCACAATTCAGAATGGTTGTAAAGTGCTTTGCTATTTTGAAATCACAAAAATGTTTATATAATTGGAAGCTCTTTCCTTCTGCATGGACAAAGGAGGAGAGGACTCAATTACAAAACTCTCAAACCTCAGGCAACATCAGAAATTAGAAATTTTCCTCTCCCAGAGGACAATTGATTTGTGAAACCATCTAGCAAAAAAAAACTAGGTCAATCAATATCTTTCACAAGGAACCAAGTCACTCCCAATAGGAAAAAGAAATGTGTGTCGTTAAGATATTAATAGATTTCCTTGGTTCATTTGGCGCTAAGAGGGGATGGACACACCTTGGGAGTAGGGAAGAAATCTATAATTGAGGTGGTCTTCTTACACGGACATGGCCTTGTTGAGCTTCTTTTAATTTCAATATTTATGAACTTGGAGATTTGTTACAAGACATATAACATTTCTTCTTCACAAAAGAATCAATGCTCTCAATTAAATGATCACTGACTATGCACAAAAAAAATCCTGTACAGCATAAAATCCACTGAATGGTGATGAGAATTAATTAGAAAGAAAAAAAAATTCTAAAAAAATAGGCTTTCAGTGGAAAAAGTGAGCAAGGAGTAAATAGAGAACAAAAACTGCACCGGAAGGTGAGAACAAGATCAGCAGTAATCTTATCGAGTGGTGAGCATGCTTGAGGGACTGATGGCCTACTTCTGCTCATAATTTATATGTAACCTGGCAGCCAGGGTGAAAGATAACAATGAGAAAGTCGAAAAATTACAAGATAAACAGGAAGCTCACAATTCAAATTTGTAACTTTCTTCGGAAAATGTAGTTGTTCAGTCAAACTTGCATTGAAGAACACAAGTCATTAAACACAATTTAAGCATTACTCTTGGAAAACAATCTTTTCCTACAATTTTAAAACAAGGTGGCCACACTTCTAATGGAGACACAAGAGACTGCAGATGCTGGAATCTGGAGCAACAAACAATCTGCTGAAGGAACTCAGCAGATCAAGCAGTGGGAGGAAAGGAACTGTCTATGTTTCGGGTCGAAATCCGGCATCAGGACTCTTGAGAAAAGTTTGAAGAAAATTATCACATCTTCCTTCTCTCATTTAATTACTCCTGAATTCCACTCAGTCCTCCTTTCCTGACTTTCTCTGCATCAGGAAACTTGTTTTATCTCTAACTTGTTCCAGTTCTGATGAAAGGACATGGACTTGAAATATTAACACCATCTCTCTTCATTGATTTTGTTTGACTTGCTATTTTCAGCATATTGTGTTTATATCTCACAAGAAGAATTGTGATTTAGATTAAGCACCACAAGGCCACTTCTGCACATATCACTGTCAGATGAGAAATAAAAATACCATTGTGTAATTCTGTTTACTGTTTGTGATTACAGACTGCAATGACTACCATTGCTGCTCCTTATATGATTTATGTGTAAACATAAAAGAAACATTGTAACATTGAAATATAACCCAATAAATCAAGATAATGTTGTAATAAACAGTATATGTGCATACTATTTTACTAAATCGTCAATGATCAAACCCTAACAATAAAACTAGTGCCATGACAACAACCTAGAAGCATTTAGAAGTGCTACCAGTATATACTGTAATGTGCATAGCACACCACAGAATATATCGTAATCTTGACCATAATACATGAAATACAATGCACTTGAAGCCTTACAAATGCTCATTCTATTTGTTGATATGACCTCAATGCACACATCCTGATAGTGTCTCTGCTGCAGTAAAACCCCTTAGCTTTTTTTTTACTTATATTCAATTTGATAACATACAGCCAAGTAACCATTGATTAGCAAAATGTTTTGAGCTGGGCTGCAAAATTGAAGGATTTCACTGGTTTTCTATAACTCATGAATGGATCAATATTGATTTTTTTTCCTGACTTTGAAGAAAGGCAGAGTAAAGGCCCATTGAGCATTAATAATTTCAAATATTAAATATTCCTGCAGCAATACACTGCTCAGTTACAAATATTCTAGCTGCATTTTATAATGAGCAAGTTTTTGAAACTTTCTTTATCTGTCAAGGGCAGGATCCTACCAGCTGTGACTAGCAGTTCTGAAGATAACCAATGGCTTTCAGCCTCTGCCTCATAAGTTAACTTCAGACATTATGCAGACCCATCACAAGTTTAGGCCTCTCACAGACAGGTGCTGGCATATCCAGAGAAGTATAATAATGGATCCTCATCTTGCTGGGATTCCCTAATGTTATTTTGGGAACTGCCTCTCCAATCTATGCCAGCTAGGCCGAGTGAAGGATTAAAGTTCCCATTCACTTGAATGGAGATACCATGTCTCAACTTTAAGAGGGAAAAGGCAAGTTATTTACTTAATATTTCATTTTACTTTAACGTTTATAAAGTTTCTTATGGTTATAATGTATTTTAATTACTTTTAAAATAATAGGTCATCTGCAATTTAATAATCTCTGATTCTGCATTACCTCCTGTCAATATGCTCTAGGGATGCTGCTGATTGTGGATACTTAACGACTGAGGAAACTCTACATTATGTTGGCACTTCCTGGGTGCAGATGGTGAACTTGATCAGTCCTCTACATCCAACCAAGGTAAGCGCAGGAGATGGGCACCAAAGGCCACAAGTTTGAGCAATAGGCTTGACCTGGCTCAATTGGGCAGGCACAGTAGTGTAGCGGTTAGCGTAACACTATTACAGCACCAGCGACCCGGGTTCAATTCCAGCCGCTGTCTGTAAGGAGTTTGTACGTTCTCCCCGTGTCTGTGTGGGTTTCTTCCGGGTGCTCCGGTTTCCTCCCACATTCCAAAGACGTATGTTAGGAACTTGTGGACATGCTATGTTGGCACCGGAAGCATGGCGACACTTGCGGGCTGCCCGCAGAACACTCCACACAAAAGATGCATTTCACTGTATGTTTCGATGTACATGTGACTAATAAAGATATCTTATGTTGCCATGAAATTTGTTATGCAGTCTTTATTCCTGTCCCAAAGTGGGGAAACAGATCAGGAAATTATGGCAGGAGAAATTGAGGAGGGAATAAATGGTAGGCTTTCAACATGAAATAAAAACATGCAAATACTGAAGTTTTCAAGAAGTTAATTTATACAGGAGGAAGAAAAGATCAGTTGTCAATAATGATGAACAAAAATGTGGAAACCAGGAGCATGCAAGAATTGGATTGCACATATCTGACTGAATGGAAGCAAGATGTTTGAAAGAATTTGTACAAATTGAAGGCAGGCAATGAGGGAGACATTTAGTCAGAGCTCAGTCCTAAAGATCCAAACTAACTAAGGGATCCCATTCTTTAGGCTTAAAAATATCACTGAACACAATGTTTAAAACGATTGATTACTGAATATTATAGGTTGTTAACTGGGTCTTTACTATTCAACACGTCTTGATGGTTTAAGTAAGATGTGTTTATTCTGATCATAGTACAAATGAGCTCCTTATTCAGCAAATGTCCTCTCAATTATTATGTGACTTCGGGTTTCCTTTTTGATATCTTTTACTTATCACACAGATATTTTGATAAAGGTGGATGAACAGAGTGTATTCAGGCTGTAACACCATCCTCAGAGGGGTTGTATTGGAAACATACTTGCTTATCACTGCTTAGGACATTGCAGTATTTGAGCAGCATTTATTGTTAAAGCAAAACTAATGTGTTTAAACTGCAAATGGAAGTGCTCTAAGTTGTCTTTTAAAAAGGGAATGGCCCACAGTTCATACTACAGGAGAAACTTGTGGAATAAAGAAGGGAAGAAGACAGGCAAATTAAGAAGTGGTAATTTGTTTCATAACTTGCAACGTTTCATGAAAATGAAGGCTGAGTAAGGTAAGAGATACTATAGATTATTAATACTGCAAAGGAACAGTTAACAATGCAAGAGATTGTAACATTTTGATTTTAATACAGGCAGCATGCTTTCCCAGCAATAGCATCTACCACATACCCATAACAGACAAAATGGTTATATCCGTTGTTTACTCATGTGTTCGCTTAAGGGTCAAGCGAACCAATCATGACAACAACAAATAAGAAAAATTCTATCTGATTTGGTTCCCAACTGTTTTGGCTCATGTTTTGACATGACACAACTCACTTTTTCATACTCCTGCATCCAAGCAGAGTAACAGACTTAAGTTTGTTACTGCACTTCTCTTTTGCCATCGGTTTTGTTTCCTCATTCATTATTCCTCATTTTCTGTTCATCTTATTCCATCCTTGTTTCACTCCTTTACTTTTCACTTTTCTTCCTTCTTACTGTTTTGCCCATCAGTGGGCATCGATACACTTGTCACTATTTTGCTTACATCGTTTTCCCAGTTTCTCAGAGTATCAGAGTTGTCATCTGAGAAGATCACAGGCAGCAGGTAAAGGATCCAGAGATGTATCTCAGCCAGCAAAAGGGACAGTAAATACAGCCAGCACATAGTACTGCTGTAATTTAAAAAAAGCTGACATGCCCATGTTAAATATCAACCATGATTTTTCTAACCATCTTGGATAGAGGCCACGTTTAATCCTCCCTTAATCTGAAAGAAACCTCAAAGTCAATAACAACTGCACAACAGGTTTAATAAATTAAACTGAGCTGATCCAGAATATAATAAGAAAGATTTGCTTTATTATTAATGGAAATCCTCTGGCTGAAGCTGATAAAAGTTATCAACAGAAGATCAAAGAAAAAGGTGCATTTCACCGTTAAAAACAAAACAGCAAACCTGAGAATTGGGAAAATTTCAGAATTCCATAAAGGAGAAGCAAGGAATTGATAAGGAATGGGAAGGTAGAATATAAGAGTAGTAACATAAAATAAACATATTCAAATAGCACTTATCAATGTGCCAAAATGCAAAAGACTAGTAAAAGTGAATGTGGATCTCTTAAAACTGAGAAGGAGAAATTGTATTGGGGAATAAGAAATTAGCAGAGAAATTGAAAAAAAAATGTTTCTGCCTTCATGGAAGGTACAGAAAACCTCCCAGAAAAAGTGAAGAAACACAGGTCTAATGTGAGCAAGGTCAGAGGAATTAGGCTTAATAAAATATTGGCATTGGAGAAATTAATGGGACAAGGAGATGATAATCCTCCAGGACCCAATGACTTGCATCTGAAGATTTTGAAGGAGGTGGCTATGAAGATAGTGGATGCATTGATAGCCATCTTCTGAAATTCCACACATTCTGCAAAAGATTGGGAATCATAAATAAAACACCAGTGTTTTGGTGGGGGGAAGAGAGAGAGCACGAGAATCAGCCTGACATTAATCTAAGAATAAAAAAAAATGAAGTTGTAACAGGGCATCTAGAAAATAATAGGATTACATGCATGTATGAAAGGGACATTTTGTTTGACAAATCTCTTTGACTTAGTTTGAAGTTAGAACAGGGTGAATAGATAAGGGCTAACCAGTTGATGTGGTATATTTGCACTTTAAGGTGGCCTTCCATATGGTTGCACACACAAGATTATTAAACAAAAATATGGTGACCAGTCATGAGGGTAATATATCACTGCAGATTGAGGACTGGTTAACAGGCAGAAGATAAAATAATCTGGCCACTTTTGGGCTGGGAGGCTGTGACCAGTGAGTGCACCAGGGAACAACGCAGGAGTCCCAGCCGTTCGCAATATACATCAATGATTTTGATGTGGGGATCAAATGTACTTTATCCAGGTTTGCTTCTGATACAAAGCCAAGCATCAGAGCAGACTATGAGGAAAATGCAGTGCGACTTTGGTTATATTAACTGGTTAACTGAATGGGCAAAGACACAGCAGATGGAATATAATGTGGAAAATTATGACATCATCCAGTATGACAGAAGAAATTTAGAAATGTTGGTTTTTTTTTAAAATAGTGAGAGATTGAAAGGTGCCGGTGTTCAAAGGTACCTAGTTGCTCTTGTACATGATTCACTGAAGGTTTCATGCTGGCACCACAGATCATTAGGAAGGAAATCAGTACATTATTGCAAGAGGACTTGAGTAGAAAAGTAGAGAAACCTTGCTCCATTTATATTGGGCATTGGTGAGACCATATCTGGTCTGGTCTCCCCACTTAAAGAATATGCTTGTGACAGAGAAATGCAGTGATTCTTGGGATGGTACATTTGTTGTGCGAGGAGAGATTAAAGAAAATGGGCCTCTACTCTCCAGAGTTTAAAGGAACAAGGAATCTCAAAACACACAGAATGCCTGCAGAACTCAAAGGTAGAGGCTGAGTTTACCTTTTCCCTGGTTGGAGTGCCTATTGCCAAAGGTCAAAGTCTAAAAATAAGGAAATCTGCCATTCGTGACAGATGAGAAATTTCTTCAAACAGATAGTAATGAATCTTTGGAAGTCTCTACCTTTGAGAGTTGTGGAAGCTCAATTGCTCAGTATATTCAAGACAGAGGATGATAGATTTTTAGATATTGAGGAAGTAGGGGATTATAGGGTAGCGGTGAGGTAAAAGATTAGCCTATTGAATGGCAGAGCAAACACAAAGGGGCAAAAGGCCTACCACTGTTTCTATTTCTTCTTATGAAGTTCACACTGAGCTCACAATCTTTTCTTGTAGTTCACTCTCCCCATATTTGCATTTATATAAATTGCAAAACAATTATTTAATTCTTCAAATAGACAGTGAGCATATGTTAGACTAGCTAAATCTTGGGAGCCTTTTAAACTGTCTGAGGCAATAATAAACAGCATGAAATCGAGGCTTAGTTCTGCAGCTTCTAAACAGTATTTGTGCTGATATTATCAACTTTGAGGATTCCAAGTGAATTCTTTGATTCACTAATATTTAAGGTCACATACAATGAAAATGCCTACTTTAATTTTTATACATACACTTAAATCAAATTCATCCACACAGGAAGACCAGGAGTTATGCATTGAATGGCTGAATGCATTTGCCGGTTTGTTTCAGACTATCAGTTTTTCTTAGAATTTACAAGACTAAAGCTTAAAATTAAGAATGGACCCCAAGGTTGAGTGCAAGCCGTTCTAGCCATATGTTACTTTGGACTGCAGTTGTACAAGATTTACTTATTTTTTTCCTCTCGTGAGCAACTGCTAGCTTTGCCTTATAGCAAGTTGTAATGAGCAATGCATGCATGATATCAGGTGCAAAATCAAAACGGATGTTGAAATTTTACATAGAGAACAAAAAAAATTACAAGAAGGTAATAATTATACCTACACAAAACAGAGCAGATTACAGAGCTTCATCAAGGAAGTACTAAAAATGATTTGGTTATTAACCTGCATCACCTAGAAATCTCACCTCAAATTTCTGGAGTTGAATCAGAGTGAAATTTGTTGCAACAGATTCATACTAATGACCTTTACAACAGGTTCGCCTTCTATCAGAAGTTGTATTTCATGTGCTTAATAATCAGTGCCCCTCTGCATTCCTTTCCCTTTGCATTGACAACTCAAACCCCTGTGGATTGCACACACAGGTGTCAACACAACAGCTTTATATCTACATTTTTTGTTTTATGATAAAATTGTGGAACTCTGTACTTCATGCATGTATAATTCTTCTGCCACTTATTTCATATCACAAAGGAAAGACCTAAATTGTTGAAATTCTACTGCTTAATTTTTGTAACATATAGTTCATTATAAAATTTTACATTACAGCTGCTTTGTCATTGATCTTGGAGAAATGTTTGCTTTGCAAAATAATTTCCAATAAAAATAAATGGATTATATGCTCCATCTCCAAAATAATACCATTATTATTTTCAAAGAATTACACAATCTTTTTGGTGACTGAGGTATTTGATACTTGAACAAACTTTGCTCATACCTTCTGCAGGAAGAGAACAATCCGTTCAATCATGCGTGTTCGCCGTTCCTCTAGAGTAAACAAAGTTCTTGGTGTCCGAATAAAGAGTTTTGTCTTCCCATAAGCAACGTCGTGCTGAAACTCGCAGCACTCTACCAACTTCTTAACAGCTTCTTGGTCAGATCGCATATCGTGGTTTGGCCATGTGAACTCCGAAATCATCTTGTATCTGGAGAGGTGTTGAGAAAGGGTGTCTATTACAACTTTGTGGAAACTGGAAAGAAATTAGTTAAATGCATTGAAGTTCTTAATCTATAATTATACTTCAGCATGTAACTGCTTCATCAGGAAACACTGCACTTCCCTAGGCCAAAATATGAAGATATACCATTTACCATTTTGAAAGAACTTTGCCACACTTTTCCCTTGTTATTGGTTTTCAGATGTGACGAAAGGAATAGCATTTGTAGTATTTACACATTTCTGGCATGATTAGCAAAAGGTTTGACCCTCTAAAACATTATGGCTTAGAATGATAAGTTCTGATGTCTGCTAGTTAGTAGAGAGGTCAGGATGAGAGGATGCACGGATATCAACAAATGCTGAAATGCTGTCTTAGATGAGTCTGCAGATCAGGGAGCAATCAGCAGTACTTAAAAGTTATTCACTGAGATCAAACAGCATATTACAGGATTTAGTTGGCCATTTAAATGAACACCACAGAGGTTAAAAGAGCATATGTAATATTTAAATGCATATACTTGCGGTAATTTACATGCAATTCAGCACATGCTGGGTGATAAATTTTGGTTTTCTGACTTAAGGTCCATTCATTAGTAAGGTAATAATGCTACTAAAATCATCAGGACCATAAGTTGAAACAGTACAAGGTTTCTTCAACTTTGAGATCCAGATTGGAAGGACATGGGGACATTTCACCCAAATGTGCCAATTCTCCATTATCATCTGAAGATTATTTCTGTATAATAACCATGTTTTAAGTTTCTGCTCATCTTGAGGAATATAAAATTTACCTAATATAAATTCACCTAATAATATAAAATTCACAGGTGAAGGAACCGTGGGTGATGAGAGAGGTGGAACGACTAGTTAGGGAGAAGAAGGTAGCATATATAAGGTATAAGCAGCAAGGTTCAGACAGGGCCCGTGAGGAATATAGAGTAGCGAGGAAGGAACTTAAGAAAGGGCTGAGGAGAGCTAGAAGGGGACATGAAAAGGCATTGGCTAGCAGGGTTAAGGAAAATCCCAAGGCATTTTTCACGTACGTGAAGGGTAGGAGGATGGCTAGGGTAAAGGTAGGTCCGATTAAAGACAAAGGTGGGAGAATGTGCCTGGAGGTAGCGGAAGTGGGAGAAGTTCTCAATGAATAATTCTCTTCAGTATTCACCAAGGAGAGGAGTCTTGATGACGCGGAAGGGAGTGCTGGTAAGGGCATGTCCTCGAGGTTGTAGATATCAAGAGAGAGGATGTGTTGAAGTTGTTAAATAATATTAAGACAGATAAATCTCCGGGGCATGACAGGATATTCCCCAGGCTGCTTCGAGAGGCGAGGGAGGAGATTGTTGAACCGCTGGTAAGGATCTTTGAGTCCTCGTTGTCCACGGGGATGGTGCCAGAGGATTGGAGGGTGGCGAATGTTGTCCGCTTGTTCAAAAAAGGTAGTAGGGATAGTCCAGGGAATTACAGACCACTGAATCTCACGTCTGTGGTGGGTAAGCTGTTAGAAAGGATTCTAAGGGATAGGATCTATGAACACCTAGAGAATCATGGACTGATTAGGGACAGCCAGCATGGCTTTGTGAAGGGAAGATCTTGCCTCACAAACCTGATAGGATTCTTTGAGGAGGTGACGAGGAAGATTGATGAGGGTAGTGCGATGGATGTGGTCTATATGGATTTTAGTAAGGCGTTTGATAAAGTTCCTCATGGTAGGCTTCTTCAGAAAGTCAGAGGCCAAGGGATCCAGGGAAGTTTGGCTGTGTGGATTAGGAATTGGCTTGCCTGTAGAAAGCAGAGGGTTGTGGTGGAGGGAGTGCCCTTGGACTGGAGGGCAGTGACTAGTGGTGTCCTGCAGGGATCGGTTCTGGGACCTCTACTTTTTGTGATATTTACAGATGAACTAGATGAGGGGGTGGAAGGCTGGGTTAGTAAGTCTGCGGACGACACTAAGATCGGCGGTGTTGTGGATAGTGTGGAGGGCCGTCGGAGCTTACAGAGGGATATTGATAGGATGCAGAGCTGGGCTGACAAGTGGCAGATGGAGTTCAATCCGGAGAAGTGTGAGGTGGTACATTTTGGAAGGACAAACTCCAGGGCAGAGTACAAGGTAAATGGCAAGGTACTTGGCAGTGTAGAGGAGCAGAGGGATCTGGGGGTTCATATTCACAGTTCACCGAAAGTTGCCTCACAGGTGGATAGAGCAGTTAAGAAGGCGTATGGGATGTTAGCTTTCATAAATCATGGGACTGAGTTTAAGAGCCACGAAGTGATGATGCAGCTTTACAAAACTCTAGTTAGACCACACTTAGAGTACTGTGTTCAGTTCTGGTCGCCTCATTATAGGAAGGATGTGGAGGCGTTGGAGAGGGTGCAGAGGAGATTTACCAGGATGCTGCCTGGATTAAAGCGTATGGAATATGAGGAGAGGCTTAAGGTGCTAGGGCTTTATTCACTGGAAAGGAGGAGGATGAGAGGAGACATGATAGAGGTATATAAAATATTGAGAGGAATAGATAGACAGTCAGCGCCTCCTTCCCAGGGCACCAATGCTCAAGACAAGAGGGCACGGCTTTAAGGTTATGGGTGGGAGGTTCAGGGGAGATGTCAGGGGGAGGTTTTTCACCCAGAGAGTGGTTGGTTCATGGAATGCACTGCCTGGGGTGGTGGTGGAGGCAGATACACTGGATAGGTTCAAGAGTTTGTTGAATAGGTATATGAAGGAATGTGAGATAGAGGGATATGCGGGAGGAAAGGGTTAGACAGTGTGAGGGTGGTTTGATGGACAGCACAACATGGTGGGCTGAAGGGCCTGTTTTGT
Organism: Pristis pectinata; assembly: GCF_009764475.1. Classification (NCBI taxonomy): domain Eukaryota; kingdom Metazoa; phylum Chordata; class Chondrichthyes; order Rhinopristiformes; family Pristidae; genus Pristis; species Pristis pectinata. Next base: position 26,771,761 of record NC_067429.1, on the reverse strand, counting down.
GCTGTATGGTTCTATGGTAATATTTTCAAAGTCGAGTTAATTGTCATATGCATGTATGCACAGGTGCAATGAAAAACGTGCTTGCAGCAGCATCACAGGCACATAGCTTATACTTAGAGATACATTTTCATAAATTCAACAGCCATACTTTAGCAATGCCCCCAAAAATTACTTTGACAATACTAGTGGAGGAGCAATTTGGAAGAGAGAATTGGTTGTTAGGCACAATCATTTTGACTGTGATTTGGATTTTGATACAGTTTATGATGTTGCAATGGCACTGACGGATTCCAATGTTTATTTATCCTGAAAAGGTATTTGCTTGAATGAGGCCATTTGCAATCCTATTGCTGAAAGTGGCAAACATGAGCCAATTCATCCACATTCTATTTTCTGCAATAAATGAGATAACGGTTAAAGTTTACCATTCTCAGAGTCATAGGGCATGGACGCAGACCCTTTGGGTCTACCTGACCATCAACCACCCATTTACATTAATTGTACGTTAGTCCTTTTTTTTTATTCTGTCCACATTCTCAAATTTTACCACTCACCTGCACATTAGGTTCAATTTACAGTGGCAAATTAACCTATCAACTAGCAGGTCTTTGGGATGTGGAAGAAAACTGGAGCACCTGTAGGAAGTCTGTGCGGGCATAGGGAGAAGGTGCGAACTCCACATAAGCAGCATCTTAGGTCAGGACTGAACTCGAGTCTCTGGCACTATGTGGCAGCAGCTCTGCCAGCTGTACTACTGTACTGCTGCTGTATTCTGATCTCAGATGTCAGAGGGGGGAAGCTTGACTATTGAGTTGAACCATCATGCTGGTGGTATGACCTTTGATATTTTTTCTTTAAAACTTAACCTGAGGAACTCATCTTGGGAATTTCACAGAATCATACAGCAGTAGAAACTACAATATGGTCTGTCCTGGCTATGTTACTGTACAAAAGGTTATTTGAGAGACATTGTATTTATGCATTAGAATTGGTGATTTCACAATTGATGTAGGTAAAAGATGGAGAATTCAATATTTCAGTTCAACATAAAAAAAATACTTGCAGAACCTTTCACAACAGGATATTTCAAAGTGTGCCTCTCAGGTAATGAAGCACTTTTGGAGTAGAGCCATAGTTGCACTGTGGGGAAATTCAGCAATAAATTTGCACATTAAGTCCTGAAAACATCAGAGATAAATGATCTGATAAAAGTGTTTTTTGTATGGATTACAATATAGATATTAGCCAGAACAGGGGACAACTTAATTCTTATTCAGGATCTTTTAAGCTCACTTATTTGAGCAGACTGGGCTTCAGTTTAACTCAGCTTCTGAAAAAACAGCACTCTAAGTGTCACATTAACAGCACAGTGCATGCAGCTGGAGCTCCCTGTCAAAATATTCATTATACAAAAACATAATGCTATTTATAATGTGTAAAGGAAAGATTAGGTGCCTGAATGGTCCAAGCCATTTAGTTCAGCAGGTCCCAGGTTCAATTACCAGGCTAACCTCAATTTTCTGACATCTGCTTGGGTGGCAACAATAATGTTTCCAGAAGCTATAATGCCTTTTTGGCAATGGAAATAAAAAAAGCAAGGACTTCAATTGACTGAAAGCTATTCAGGCCCGTAAAGCATGAATAAGGAAATGATGACATGTTGGGCAAGAACAAAGAAGGGGAAAGCTGTCAAATAAGCTGCCAGTGCTCTTAGTTTTGGCTCATGCATGGCCAACTTTGGCAAGATACTGAAGGGCAGGAAGAACTGCAACCCCTCAAAATATTTTCAGGATGCAGTAGAAAAAATTTAAAAATGAACCATGAATTTAGAAATAAATTCAGCATTCTTTGAAATTGGTAGGATTTTAAAAAATTAAGTACAAGTCAAAACAACAGCAAAAGACACTATTGGAGTCTAAATTCTCACATTGGAGAATTACCCATGCAGGCCAAAACAAACAATTATTCCATGCTGCACTGGAATAAATTGTTAATGAATCTCAGCAACCTGTTTAGTGGTGACACAGAGCACCATCTGCCTCATTATTTTTTGATAGTGCAGCATTCCCATAATAATGAACAGACTGGATCAGAGCATTTCATCAGATTATATTGCCCTGCATTTCAAAAATACAAACTCTGAGCAAGAATGGGAAATTATTACAAATTTAGAATGCAGGCTGACATAAGTAATTGCATAATGGCAAAAAATAAACACATTTCATACCGTTGTGCAGTGTGAAATGATGCTGCTAAATATGTATTTGAATTATTTTTATCATTTGGGTAAATGAAAAACAAAACAGCAAAAAACATGTTTCAATTCCTTTGTATTTCTATTCTACTTGTCCTGCTTACACCTCCTTCAGGAAATTTTTTAGTTTCCTGTCCCATTAAATTGGTATTTTTGTTTAATTTGGTAAATTGGTTTATTATTGCCACATGTACGGAGGTACAGTGAAAAGCTTTGTTTTGCATGCCATCCACACATTTCATTACAAAAGTGCATTGTGGTAGTACAAGGAAAAACAACAACAGTGCAGAATAAAGTGTTACAGTTACAGAGAAAGTGCAGTGCAGGCAGACAATAAGGTGCCAAGCCACAACGAGGTAGATTGTGAGGCCAAGAGTCCATCTTACCTCAGGGACCATTTAATAGTCTTATAACAGCGGGACAGAAGCTGTCCTTGAGCCTGGTGGTACGCGCTTTCAGGCTGTTGTATCTTCTACCCGATGGAAGGGGGGACAAGAGAGAATGTCTGGGGTGGGTGGGGTCTTTGATTACATTGGCTGCTTTACCAAGGCAGCGATAAATGTAGACAGAGTCCATGGAGGGAAGGCTGGTTTCCGTGATGTGCTGAGCTGTATCCACAACTCTCACACTACACTATGATCTCCTTTATTACTTGATCTCTTCTGCTTTCCGCCGTATCGAAACATCTTTCCTTTTGTTCACTCTCTGTTCACTGTTTCCCTGCATCTTCTCTATTTTTTCCAATTGTCATAAATGTTTACAGACTTTAAGAGTTGGCTTGTTTCTAACTTCATTACTTGCTGAGTACATCCACCTTTTGATGGTTATTAGCAAAAAGCTAAATTAAAACAAACCTCAAAATACCAGGAGCTTCTGTGTTGACACTTATGTTCCAGCAATACATGATAAAGCCACAATAGGTTGGGAGAATTAACTAACTCCTGTAGTTATTGACAAACTGAACAGCTGATTGAAATGCTCAGAGTTCCACTCTCCAAATGTCCCCCAGCAATTATGAACCCCGTAACTAGCTGACAGTGTAGGCCACTTTAATCAACTATTTGCACTGCTAACAACTCCAGAAGCCAGTTGGGAAGTGGAGACTTCTGCCAGTTTCAATTTCACAGTAATTGAAAATCAAACCAGCTGACCCGCTGATTACATCCAACTTTTCCCTTTTTTATTTCAATTGCCCACTGCCTCCTATAGTTGTGGAAAATGCAAACAGCTATAAAACTTCTGCTGATTAAAGTTGTTACACACCTGACGTTCCCCAAAATAAGCCTAAGTTTAAAATGAGTAAGTATCCAACTTCCTCAATGAACTGCTTAATGATTTTTGACATGCATCATTGTGATTGACTTCAATGATTATGACAAATGTTTTGCAACATTTTTTTGTTTTGAGGCTTTGTAATTAGCCCAGACAATTTGTGTCATGGCCACGTACCATCAGAAACACTTGTAAAATTTAGTAAAGGATTCCAGAACCTCAATCTATTTTCCTATGTACATCAGAAAAGTCCTCAAGTTAACCACAGTTTTGTGCCAAATTAGTTGACTTCAGATGGGGAGTAAGAATCTTACAATGAGAATTGGCAAAAGCTAATTCTACAAAGTTGGAGCCACATTAATATATAAAATCTGCTCAACTTTTTTCTTGGGTTCAGCAGGTGGGGCTTTAACTTGTGTAGAAAAGTCAGAACATTAAGAAAGCTAACTGCTTGATTCCAAGGCTTGAGAATGGGTAATGGATTAAAAAAAACAAGAACAACCTATAATTGTAGAGCCCTTTAACCTTAAATTTTTTAGGTTCTGAATTAAAACAGTCAAGCTTGGAAGTAATACAAGAGTGGATGAGGGTTTCAGCGACAGATGAACCAGGGTAAGATTGGAGTTGGATGACTGTGTGGCACTAGAAACAGATCGAAGGCACAGAGAAACCTTACGCAGCAACTTGATCAATCACCTTGGTTAACAGTTTAAAGTGATATATTTTATGGAGAAAGCCTACCAAGAACAAGAGTGGTGAAAAGAAGCGGGGAAAAAAAGTGTGACATTAAGGGAATTTGGCATAATTTAAAATTATCTCCAAAATGTGAATTTCATATTAAGAGAAAATTACAGAAAACTCATTTTGGAGGGAGATATGCAAAACTGTGTAGGGCAGGCAGATTATGACCATAGAAGACTAAACAAACAAAAGTTTGAGGAAAAATAAATCCACAGAATGCTAACAATCTAATGAAGCACTGAAGAAGTGTTGCACGACAGGAGATCCCGTCTATAGAATGACACCCATTCCAACAAGTGAACATAAAAGTTCCCAAAGCACTATTTACAAGAAAAACATGGAGCTCTCTCCGATATCCTTGGAAATAGTTCTTTTGACTAATGTGACTTAAACACATAAACTGGTCATTGTCATATTGTAGCTTGTGGGAGGTTAATATATGCAGATTGATTGTTGTGTTTCTCTAGAACAATGATTTAATTCCTACTACTCCGAATGCTCAACAATCAATTAAGTGATGTCCTATTACAAAAGGCTCAGTATCAATGCAAGTCTTTTTAAGTTCAAAGTAATCCAACAAGATAGGCTGTCTTGTCCTCCCATGGGGGACAAAACTTGTTTAAATTGTTCTTTTTTAATTCTTATCTCAGTTTATAGTTAACTACTTTCACTCATTTCTGAGTGCTAAACTTAACCTCTGTTGTTAAAAGTGACTATGGCCCATGTGAGATTTACAGACCAGGATTATTCCAGGCAACACTCCAGACTATGGCAAGGTTGTTTGGATTTTATCCAAGGTCCCACACAGGACTTACCATTGAACCTGATGCCCATTTTGAAAGAGGGAAAAAAAGAGATCCAATCAAAACCTTGCCAGGTTATGTATTTATATTGATCACCATTCAGGAGAACTGGAGAGCCAAGCAACCTGAAACTGGAGGTATTTAGGATAAAAAAAAAGAAAACACTTTTTTCACAAGGGGTAGTAGATGCTAGAAATTCTCTTCCCAAAGGGCTATGCATCTTGGGTACAACTGGACCTTGAAAAACTAAGACTTTCATTAGGTACGCATATTGTGGGATAGGGAGGCTCATTGGGAAATGGAGCAGAGATACAGAGAACCCATGATCTAACTGAATGTTGGAACAGACTCATGAGAATGATTGTTCTATTGTTCCTATAACAATATATTTATATGGCATTTTTAACATTGTTAACAGGACCGTTAGGAAATAAAATTTGACACCGAGCAAGGTATCAAAACGAATCTCTGAATGACCAAAAGGCTGGCTAAAGAGTGAAAGTTAAGAAGCATCTTAAGGTGGGGTGGGGAGTGGAGGGTGGGGGATGGGGGTGGCAGGTGAGAGAGAGAGAAAAGAGTGAGAACAAGACCGCATTTTAAAATTCCAACACTTAGGCCTCAGCAGCATGGCTAACCATAGTGGGAAAGATTACAACAGAAGTGGCAAATTCAACTCTTATGAGATAAGACAGTCTTGAATGCAAGAGTGGAGAAGTCCAGATCAGGTGCAAGTTATACTGCTAGTGATTAATAGCTTCACACATTTTAAGTAACAAGGTTTTGGAAGCCAATACCTCATTTATGTCTAGAAATGTTCTTGCCTTTAGATTTTTACTTTTGTTTTTTTCCAGTGTGGAGAAGCAAATCAGCATGGGCCATGAATTCCTTCATGTTGTTTTCAATGTCATGTCTCAAATGACTGTCACTTCAGGTGCTGCAGCTTCAACCACCTACATTTTCTTCCTATCATTAGTGAACGTTTGTTTTTCTAGCACATATTTGATACTACACACAATCCAAATTGCCAAAGCCAATTTAGGCAATGGAAGGCAAGTTTCCATATTTACTAGTGGTAGCAAGATAGATATGATCTATTATTTCTTGTCAACATAAAGTGTTCTATGACAGCTAACAGAATACAGCCTTGTGGGATTTCGTCTGTTTTGAATCTCCTCAGAAGCAGGGAACAGATTACCACTGAGCGCCATCCAGTGGTTAAAGTGATATATGGGAAAGATATCCATATACCCAAATTCTCAATCTCAATAGCAGATTTGCTGAATTACTATCTAGATCAGGACTGTGATACCATGACTGCAGGAGCACATAAAGATTGTCAAATCTCACCATTTGATAGCATAATGGACTTGACTTTTCATGAAGCACCACTGAGGTCAGTGGAAGCATAATATATTCCTATGCCCACTGACTCTCCAACAAGATCGATGGCACCAACAAATGTTAAAACTGCTCAGAAGACGTGGATTTCAATTTGAATACCTTCAGAGATCTAAAAGTCTATACAAAACTAACTTTGTTAATCAAGGCTAAGATAAAATGGAGCCCATTAGGATACAGTCTTAACATTCTGAGACTAGAGTTTCCACAGTCCCAAACTATACATTATGAAAAATAAAGGAGGAAGAGAAGAAAGAAGGAACATCATATTTCATAGATCAGTGTTTGATGGTTTAACAGAAATTGTGACAATGTTATGGCTGTTGTATAATTAATTAAATGTTCTTCATCACAACCTAGGAGATTTGTTCATAAATCTTTACCTCTGCAGGAATCTTTCATAAGTCTGCCTGTAAGCAAATCCTGCCCTACGAACACGCACATTTTCCATTAAACCTAAATATTCCACCTGGTGCTGGCAGCGTTGTTCATCAAACAGGAGCGGAGATTTCTGCTCATTGGGCTTAATACATCGAACATAGTAAGGCTCCTGTTAAACAGAAATTGAAATCAATAAATTGACATCCATAACATGGAATACACTCCTGATTCAACTGTAGAGAGACTTTGGATAACAGGTGCACTCATGTGCAATACTGTATGTAGTTACATCACAGCAATATTTTAAAATTGTGCAAGTTAGGTTTGCCTTACAATTAAGTACCAATCAGTGCATATGTGTAAAACAAGAACAAGTACTCCAAAGGTAATATTGTTATCTTAAATTATTTTCCCCTCCCCCTGCAGTAGGTACTTCCAGATTACATACCACTGCATTTGGTCTGCAGAAACATATCAAATGTTTGTAGGTTGATAACCATACATCTGGACATTACTGCAAAATTTCAGGAAGAACCAGTATAAGAGTTTTACAAAACTACCTACGTTGTTGAAACACTACAGATATTTTTGATATAATTATGCAGCTTAGAGTATAGAATGTTCATGGCCTGCTCAAGTCTCCTCCCTTCCTTCTGTATTAAAATTGAACTCTCTATTTTACTCTTCCAGTTTTTTTTTTAAATTTAGTTTCCACTTAAATGCATCTATATTACACATCCTAACCTTCTCTCTATGGAAAAGAGCATGATCCTGTTAGTCATTGCATCCCAGGTGTTCCACAATTTCAAGAGATACACCTTTAATGGGGTTTCTGGTGAGAAGCCTATTTCAATTCACAATGTGGTTACATTTTAGGTGGGAAACTACCAAAAACTTCAAAACTTCTCTGTTCTTTAGTGTTCTTTAGTTAAAACATATTAACTGCACACTGACATGAAATGCCATATGCAAACAAACAAATCCTTCAGTCACAGCAACATTTCCATTTTAACAGCACTTTGTTTAAATTGCTGAAGTGCTGTTTTAATGATTTTTAAAAAACAGCAGCTTCTGACCACTAGGACTTCAACAGCCATTGGATTGGAACCTGACAAATGGGGCCTATGTATGACTATTTTGTGAATTGCTAAAAAAATACAGAGAAGAAAATACATGGCTAACTGATTCATCTCTCTCCATCTCTTCTAACAGCTTGGTAATTTACAGAGACCTTGCTTCCCTCAAGTGGCTCCTCAAGCCTGCTCTGTCATTCAGTAGGGATAGGGCATGCCAGAATATTAAACTTCCAGTCAATTTCTGACCATGTGGGCACAAACTGCCTCTACTATAACAACTGCCTGATCCAGAGAACATAGGTACAGGTTCCTACTCTTCCACTCTTCCCAAGATCTGACATTACAGCACAAATTGACTTCTGTTTAATACTTGTGGTCATTAGTTGATGCAAATTATCAAGGAAGCAATTATCTGAACTGGAATATAATTATAAACAGCAGCAACTAAGACCTACAGGAACCCTGCAGGATTCACCTCTAAAGTGGCCATCAAAATCTTTCAGATCAGGAATCAATCCTGATGCAGGGCTTTGACCTGAAGCATTGACATTTCCTCTCCCCCCATCCCCTCTCCAACACAGATGCTGCTTGATCCACTGAATTCCTCCAGTAGGTTGTTTATTGATCAACCCATTAAATGTCTATTTAGTAACTTTGATTCAAGTTGATTTTTGGATACACGAAATACCATGAATTCACTTGCACTTCTTCCAGTCTAGGGTACTACTCTACCAGGATCTCCAATCCTTATCTTGGGCCCTGGATTACCAGTCTCTACCCAAGACCACGAGACTTTATCTTGGACATACTTGTTGAGGAGGGATCATGAATCTGAACAAACTCCAGCCACCTACTACTCTATCCATGATGGGGAATATTTAATGAAGAATTTTCCCCTGAAAAACCAGACATTAGCTGAGACCCGAGCCAGTATCCAGGGATCAGGAACGTCCTTTCATTTTTTCCCTTCCCATCATGCAGAGATCCAAAAGTCCTTCCAGGCGAAGCAGTAATTCCATTGCACTTCTTCCAATTTAGTGTACTGCATTCGGTGTTCACAATGGGATCTCATCTACGTTATAGAAATTAAACGCTTTGCAGAGAACCTACATTTAATCTGCAATGGCGACTCCAGGAAGTTGGTGAGGAAGGACATTTAAAACTTTAAGGATAGCATAGTGGCACTGCAAGTAGTACAGTTGTCCCACAGTTCCAGCAACCCAGATTTGATTCTGACCTGTGATGCCATCTGCTTAGAGTTTGCACATTCACCTGTGACTGTGTGGGTTTTTTCTTGATGCTCAGGTTTTCTTCCATATTGCAATGATGTGCTGGTTGTTAAGTTAATCGGATATTATAAACTACCCATACTGTAGGTGGATGGTGGGAAAATCAGTGTTGAATTTTTGAGTGAAAGAGGTAAGGGAATGTTCTGAGAGACAAGCATACAAGTTTTCAAAACTTCCAGTCTCAGCAGGCAACACCTCTCCAAAGCTGCAGGTATGATGGTTGAGCACACAATGTCCATATTTTACATCCAGGGACCCAATGATTGAGAATTTGGCCAGAAACACAACCTCCAGAAAGTTATTTCAAATGAGGATTTAAGCACATCATGTTAAGAGGCAAGGATAGAAACTAATTATAAAATACTAGCACTTAATTTGCAGATCTGGTTTACGATCATTTTAGAGAGAAGTTAAAATACCACTCATTTGAATCAGGTTTTGAAGCAAGTCGTCTACATTACAATATCAGTTTGTTATTAAACACTTACACTTAAATTGTGACCTTACCAGGCATGCAATAAATTAATTTTGATTTCCTCTTGTTCTATGTTAAGAACACTTATATTTGCTGCTTCACTGCTCTGAAGAAATTGTTCCCACAAATTAACCCTGGTACATTTCAATGACAATTCAAGGATTCAGATATTGTAGATAGGATAACAAAGCAAAGGTGTTATAACAGAGGGATTTTGAGACTGCGAATATTACAAATGAAACCAGGGTGTAATCAATCACCACTGTCAGTTTAGGTGGTTAGTGTCCCTAAAAGTAAATCAGAAGGAACCAGCCAGCATTCTGTTTCACTCTGCCAAGCAAAAAGCAATCCTGGAAGCATAATGAGGGACAAAGAAAGTCTCATCAAAAATAGCTTCCCATGGCAATGTTATAAATCAGGTCATGAAGAACATTGTACAAAGACAACAGAACTTCCCTCTATCAGCAGATGATCAGAACTGAGCTTTAATATACCCATATCAGATCCACTGGCAGGGAGACAGTTCAAAAACCAGTACAAATCTTTGGCCTGACAAACAGAATGAAGCTATGATTATTTGAAACCTTCTGAATTATTTACCTTGCACTACTTTTCAGGACTTATGTTTTCAACACATTGCTGTAGAAATCGAGGTCAAACTGCACAAGGCTGCAGCAAAACTAACATATATTGACATATGCAGGAAAGCTACAGCTTTATTTTCAAGACCCTACTCAAATTGTCTTTCCCCCACTCTACGCCAATGTCAAGCACGCAGTATTTACATTACTGTTCATGTTTTCAGAACATCACACATCACTTTCAAACTGAACAAATAGGCTACTAACCATACTGTTCGTGTAATGCGCTGATCAGTGGCACAAGAGTTGTTTATTAAAGTTTACCACTCTTGTGCCACTGATCAGCAAGTAACTTATTAAGTTAATTAGGTTTTGAATCTGCAAGTGCTTTTATTATTACAGATATCAATTCAGCTGTATCTCAGTTTTTAATAACACCAGTTTTGATGAACACCAATTAAAACAAAAATACGACTGAGCTGAACCAACAAAACCCCCCAAAATTTTAAGTACTATCGTATTCCTTCCTACTACTGTACCCTCCCCAACCTCTAGAACCTGCTCTGACATCTAAAAAATCATTCAATCCAACTGGTTGATCTAACTGTTGTTAGATGCCACAAATGATGCCAAATTAAACATATTGGAAAAGGGAAATTGTTGCTCTGCAACCTACTAAATTCATGCTACCCAGTTTCCATACCCTCTCAACTCCAAGGATCATGGCGATGTCCCTCCATTCACTGACGACTATAAAATATGGGCCAGTATTTTTTGATTAAGTGTTTAATGAAAGGTAAAAAGCTGTTTATGACTTAAAAATTACTGAACCTGGCATGTAGAATAGAGTGTCAAAATAGTTCAGAATGAAGTGTGTCGAAATAGTTTACAATTATTTTGACACTCTGTTCGTGCAAAATCACTTTCACATCCACGAATACTCACACCTTTACAAATATCTTGTTTGGCTGGTAAAAAAAAATTCAAATCTTAGATTAGAATCTAGTTATTTGTTCAGTGCTGTGAATTAATTACACCAATTAGGTGATTTTTATTATCAAATTTATGCATTTTAAAGATATTTCTTTTGCTCTAACATAATGCTGACATATGCTGCAAACTGAAAATTTAAAAGTTACTTTAAGCAAATTACTTGTAGTCAATTTTGAATTAGTCCTGACAACCAAACTGCCCAACTTCTAATTGATTTTAGTTGGGAGTTGAGGGAGTCATTTAGCACAGAAACAGGCCCTTCAGCCTACCATTGAGTACCCAACTATACTAATCCCATTTTCCAGATCTTGGTCTGTAGCCTTCCATACTTTGGCAATTCAAATGGTCATCTAGAAACTTCTTGAAGAGCATGTGAATCCTTGCCTCCACCACCCACTCCAGGTCTAGATTTCAAACATCCTCTGATCCCCTCTAAATGTCCTACCCCTTAACTTGAACCTATGCCCCTTTGGTTACAGATACTATAGGAACAAATTGTTTTACTATCTGCTATATCCAGGCTCCTCAATTTTGTATAGCTCAGTTAGGTGCCCCCTCAACGTCCTCTCATGAATGGAAAACAAACCTAGTCAATCCAGTCTATCCTCATTACTGAAATGTCCCATCCCAGGTAACATCCCAGTGAATCTCCAGTGCAATCAAGTCCCTCCTATAGTGTGGTGACCAGAAATGTAGACAATACTCAAGCTGTGGCCTAACCAATGTTTAATATAATTTAACTATAACCTCTTACATTCTACGCACCAGCTGATGAAGGCAAATATCGCACATGCCTTCTTAACCATCAAATGTACCTGTGCTACAACCTTCAGGAATCCTTGGACTTGTACACCATTGTTCCTCAGTACTTCCAAGGGTCCAATCATTCATTGTACACCACGCTTCCTCTGTTCCTCAAAGCTGCCTTTGTACAGCTTTATTTGTCCTTCCAAAAAGTACCATCTCAGACTTATCTGGATTAAATTCTACCTGGCCTTGCCCTGCCCATCTTACCAACTCACCAACTTTATCCCTCAACCAAAGGCTCCTTTCTTCATTATCAACAATATCACCAAATCTCACGTCATGCGTTAACCATTTCTCCTGTATCCATAACTAAATTGTAAATGTATATAACAAACAATCAGCATCTTAGCACCGATTCTTGTGGTACACCAGTGATCACAGTCTTCCAACCCAAAAGCAAGGTAACTTGTTTTGGAATTAGTGGGGTGGGGCTGTTGAGATCCTAATCTCTTGGAAAGGTACTGGTTTGCAGACAGACTCAAAGGCATTCCTTCTCAAAAAGTAATATATGAATCTGTGCCTCTACCTGCCACTTAATACATGGCATCCTTGCAAGCCCCCATATTACAGTGAATAAACATCAATGGGTGAAACATGATGACTTTAAGATAAAGATGATTGCATTGGAAACAACTTAGAAAAAAACCCACAAAGATACCAGTGTAGAAAATAGTTCTAGATTTTATAATCACCCATTAATATGGAATGGCTTGTCTGTTAACCAATTTGGAAATTTGGTTCCATTTAAGTCAATGGAACCAATTTCAGAAACAGATTACAATACATTTATGCCACTAAACCACATGTTTACCTCATGCAGCTGAGGAACAGTTTCAATCCCACTGGATCCTAAACCTGCACGAGTTATTTCAATAGCTAATACATCACAATCCGACCCCACAAAAATTGTTTAATTGAACAAGTTGACAACACTCTGTATCCAACATTTATAGGCCAATTACTTTTCCTCTTCAATCAATCTGTGCGATAGACAGCAGTGACTCACAATCCCTAAAATCAATACACTGAGAGCTTTCATGTCCAGTAAAGTAAGAAAAAATCCTTAACATGAGAGATTCCTCTCTAACAATGAGATGGCAATTTAATTTTGGATTTTAAGCATACAGTGACTTTCATTTCCTGTTGACCAAACTGTTCCCGTAATCATCATGTGATTTTCTCTGGCACCTCTCTTCCTTTTTGCCAATCAAGAATTTGATTTTTTAAATGCAGACCAAATGAAGTTGTGCTTCTTTGATTATGAGTGAACTATCAGATGATGGAACTTTTAAATGCTTCAGGGAGAGATTTTAGTCAAATTCTGTTTCATTTAATAAATTTTCTGTACTGCATCTAAGCTTCAACCACAATGAATTTTACAATTAACTAAGGTCTTAGGTGAATGTGAAAGACCTTATCATGCTATTTCAATGGAGAACTTCCCAAGACCAGACTAATTTTTAACCCTTAACTAACATCATTAAAACAGGCATTATCTCCTTGAGTGTTTACCATATTTTCTGAGGGAGGCCACTGGCACTGAAGATGATTTACTTTCACTCCAAGTTGTGGAGTGGAAGACATCTGTATACAATCTCTTTTAATGTGGGGTGGCTTTTGCACACCAGCTATGATGCAGTTTCGACAGATCAAGGTTTTGGTTCAATGGCAAGGAAGCCTATGGCAATTTGCAGTTCAGGCTAACATGAACTAACTTGGTCCACGTACATGTGGACATGGATGCACTTGCACACACAGAAACTTCCTTGCCCCCCACACCACCACCCTGATCCCTTCCTTCCTTCGGTCCTTTACTTCTCTGTATCCCTCATGGCCCCCATCATGGCTTTGCTCGGTATTTCCCCTCTCAGAAGGCTCTCTCCCACTTCACTGACCTTCCCTGATGATTTCCTCGATTCTTCCTCCGAGCATTCTGCAATGTTCCAGCTGCCAACCGCTCACCCTCTCCAAACAGTCTAACACAGACCTCTCTGAACTTCTCCCAGAAGATCTCAGGTGAATATTCAACTGTCCACCTGGTGCTTCCTGCTGTTGGCAGATTGTGATCTCTTTGTGCTCTGCAGTTGGGCTGTTGGGTCCCTGCTTGCTATACCCAATTGATAGAGATAGATTCATCCTACAAGATGGGAACATCTCACTCAGCAGCCATCATCACTCACACGAGATGACCTTAAATGCACAGGCCCTCTGTTTCATGCACAGCTTTTAAATATGGGGCACTCTATCTCTGTCACGGTATTTAAACTCACAGGACCTGTATCTCACATGCTACTCTGAAGACTCTGTACCTAACAGCATTGTGGGACTATTTTTACTGCACAGATTGCAACATTTTAAAATGAACGCCTGCTTCTAAAGGATAATTAAGAATGAGCAATAAATTCAGGCACCATTCACTACCAGAACCTAATTAGTTGATCCACATTTACCTTTCAACTTCCCTTCAAACCCTTCATCAGCCAGATGAACAACTATTTCAGTACATAACATGTCATCTTAGCATTGATGTTTATGGTTTACTTACTTTTGATTCCAAGTTTTCTACTAATGCAATCATGGAATTCTTAAACAAGGTGGCAGCAGTTAAAGGACGTTTTGTCACCTCCGTAATACTGAGTTTTCCCTCTGGCCACATAGTCTTCAGCACAAGATTAGAGCTGGTTACATAGATAGAAAGTTATTCAATCAGATCTTAGAAACACACCAGTGAGAAAATAATCACTTACAATGTGAGTACAGCAAAACATTTTTTTTAAAAGCAGGCTTGTATAGTCAGATTATTTAAAACAATTTACAATAACACTCAATAAAAATTGTTCACCTATTTCAAAATCTATACATGGAATATATTTGTATCTAATAAATGTATACTACCCAATCTAAGCTCTAGATTCAAGCCACTAACCATGCACTAAAAAACACCCCTTCCCAAACACTGTCAGAATCTAATCTGCAGATCCACAATCACCTTTCAACTTCCCTTCAAATCCTTCATCATCCACATGATTAAATGTTTCAGTACCTAGCATGTCACCTGAGCAGATCAAAACATCAAATGCTGGAGGGCATGATACATTTTCTTTGGGGGAGGGAAATAAAACTCAGGTTAGGTTTGTAATCATTCTGGAATGAATTTACTTATATTAAGGTCAAACCATAGAAAACATTTTATAAACAAACATAAACCAAAGAATTTAAATTTTGTTCCAATTTTGTCCTATCCACAGGCCCATTTTAATTATTGTGACTTGATGTCAAAATTATTAGCCTAATTTCTTGCCAGAAAAACTACCAATACTTGGGGATATATATTGGAAGCCTGAATTGTTAAAAATACATGAATTAAGAGCAAGATTCGAGCACTCAGCTCCTCAAGCCTATTCTGCCATTTATTCGGATCATATCGAACTGTAAATCTCCACCCTGAATTCGAGTAATTTTCTACCTTTGTCTTAAAAATATACAAAGAGTATATCTAATGCATCTGAGGAAAAGAACTCCAAAAACGCATGACCTTCTCAGAGAAAATGATTTCATCTCATTTCTTTCTGAAATGGGCATTGGCTGAGCACTCCAATAAGCTGTGCACAACATAGCCTTTCATTTATCTTTCTGGTGAACACATACAATGGAAATATAATTCTATATTCTCTGCTGAATATGCTTGGAAGCATTTAAAGTAGACAACAAGGAGGTAGATCACTGATTTAGACAGTTGTAAAACAGGAAAGAAACGTAACTGTGACATTACATGCATGGAATATACTAGGGAAATCAATGAACAGGGAAATGAGCCATGACTTGATACCATTAAAGTACCGGGACAAGTAAAAGCTGAGAAATTTAGGTTTTCCCAAATCACAAATATATACTGTTATATACAGAGAAAAAAAAGTCACTCTCAATCAGCAGCAATGATCCAGTTCTGGAGGGGAATGTAAAGTTTCCTGCCTCCAGAGGCACCAAAATGAAAATGCCTAATATGTGCAAGAGAATAGTTTAGAGAAAAAAAAACACATAACAGATAAAAGGTCAATGTTATTTTAGGTGGATCCCAAAGTAGAATTTGAATCATTTGGGTTTTACTTTTGTTGTAATTTGCAGGTGTTTATCAGTTGTTAACATTGTTAGATAAAATCAAGGCAATTTTGGTTATTAAAACAGGGAAGGTAATTAATTTTTAATTTCTCCAGTAAATTGCAACTAAATTGTAATGACAATAATATGTGTGCTCAAAGTCATCCACTGCCACCCATGCTTTTACTACCTCATACGTTCTGTCCACCTCTTGGTTACCTAGGCACATAACTGATTGGAGAATTCGATTCCACATGCCCAAGCAAATATAACTGGTCAGTAGTTCAAGCACAGTCCATATTTTGAAAGCCATAGCCTTAATGCAAAATGCAATGAATGTTGGTTTAAATTAGATAGGCAACTGTTTTTAATTATGTTTACAAAATTTATAAATTTTGTTTATTTTTCCCCAGGTTTTCACAATAGTACTAATAAATAATATCTAGATTATAATAGTACTAAGTGTAAGAAAACTTCATACACTTAGTACGTTTATAACCTAGATATTATTTATTCATCTAGGAATGTTTGATTTTTGTGGATAAAATATTTCCATATTCCCTTATGATAGCAGGCGGAGGCCATTTGGCCCATCAAATCTATGCCAGATCACAGAGCAGTCCCATTCCCCCACTAATGTTCCCTGTAACCTATTTTTCACACATCTCCATCTATTTCCCACCCCTGCACCTACAATGGGGGACAATTTACAGCAGCCAATTAACCTATCAACTCACATATCTGTGGAATGTCACAAGGAGAATGTGCAAACTTCACACAGCCAGCAGAGGTCAAGATTGACTCTGGGTTGCTGGAGCTGTGAGGCTGCAGCTCTACGACCTGCGGTACCTCACTACCCAAAAACAAAAGACCACGCATGAGCGCCAGACCAACTTGTGCATCTGGAGTGGGACTTGAACCCACAATTAATGGCCTCACAGTCAATAGCGCTACTTAACAAGCCACAGTCAAGGCGCACTTTCTCAAGAACATAATGCCTTTAAAAATTTCCTTTTTTTTGGATGTTAGCACAATCTTCAGATTTTCGTTATACGTTCTGTAACTCATGTGACATTACTTATAATCGGTTCCAAGCCGACATTCATAGATTAAAAAACAGTATTTCTTTTCTTATGAAAATCTCTGGATTCAGTAAATGCTGGATTGTTTTTTTTTTAGCTAGGGCAAGTCAAGTGAGTGATCCACACAGCAAACTGTTAAACAACTGATGGCAAATCAAATTCGAACTTGTTTTTGTGAATTGGCAACATTATGAGTAGAACCTATTGTTTCATTTGAAGATCGCCAAACTATTTCCACTGCATTACCTGTTGTACATTAGCCGTTTGAAATCTTGGAACAGAGTGTCCTTGTTTTTGTCAATGAAGCCAACAACCGAGTATCTTTATGGAGAGAATAAAAAAGATTTGATATAAATGCAAAAATGATATGGAATAGACCATTTAGACCATCAAAACTGCCCCACAACCCTGACCCATTAGCAACAGCAAACTGCAGTTATACTGTACCATTAACAAAGCAAACTATCTCAAGGCTTTTCAAAGCTTTGTCAATCATAAGCACACATTAAGTCAAAAAAATGATACATTAATGCAAGAGACCATTGTCTCCATACCTTTCTCTCAATTGCCAGGATATTAGAAGATAGCTAGTTAATTGCACAAAGAATTTAAAAAGTACACTACTCTATGCATGCTACCATGCAAGCAGAAACATTTTTCCACAACAGCAAAGAGAAATTCTTAAGAATAGTCAACCTTAAATATTATTTCAATATACACAAACACAGTAGAACATTTTTAAGAGATACCAACAAATATTACATATCTTTATGTGGGGGTGGGACCCACAGTGTCAGGGCAGCAAGTGGAGTGGCAGTGGGGAAAGTAGATGTAAAGCCTACAAGCAAAGACAGAAATCGACTGGTTGATGAGCATGGTGGGACTAAGGTTCTGACCATAAGACACAGGAGCAGAATTAGGCCGATCGGCCCATCGAGTCTGCTCCACCATCCGATCACGGCTGATTTATTTCTCTCAACCCCATTTTCCTGCCTTCTCCGTGTAACCTTTGACGCCCTTATTAATCAAGAACCCATCAACCTCCACTTTAAATATACCCAATGACTTGGCCTCCACAGCCATCTGTGGCAATGAATTCCACAGATTCACCACCCTGTGGCTAAAGGAATTCCTCCTCATCTGTTCTAAAGGGAAATCCTTCCATTTTAAGGCTGTGCCTTCTGGTCCTAGACTCTCCCACTACTGGAAACATTCTCTCCACGTGCACTCTATCCAGGCCTTTCAATATTCGGTAGGTTTCAAAAAAAATCCCCCCATCATTCTAAACTCCAGCGAGTACAGCCCCAGAACCATCAAACGCTCCTCATATGTTAAGACTTTCATTCCCAGGATCATTCTCGTAAACCTCCTCTGGACTCTCTCCAATACCAGCACATCCATCCTTAGATATGGGGTCCAAAACTGCTCACAATACTCCAAATGTGGTCTGACCAACGCCTCATAAAGCCTCAGCATTACATCCTTGCTTTTATATTCCAGTCCTCTTGAGATGAATGCTAACATTGCATTTGACTTCCTTACTACCAACTCAACCTGCAAGTTAACCTTTAGGGAATCCTACACTAGGACTCCTAAGTCCCTTTGCACCTCTGATTTCTGAATTCGCTCCCCGTTTAGTAAATAGTCTACGCCTCTATTCCTTGTACCAAAGTGCATAACTGTACACTTCCCTACGCTATATTCCATCTGCCATTTCTTTGCCTATTCTCCCAACCTGTCCAAGTCCTTCTTCCGAATCTGAGGGAAAATGTCACAGCAGTGCTCAGAGGACATACTGGAAGGCTCATCTGTTGAGGAATAAGAAAGGGATGACCATATTAATGGGACCATATTATAGACCTCCCTGGAGCCAGTGGGATTTAGAGGAACAAATTTGCAGAGAGATAACAGGCAGTTGCAAGAAAAATAAGGTTATGATAGGTGATTTTAACTTCTCACATATTGATTGGGACTCCCATTCTGTAAAGAGGTTGAATGGGATAGAGTTTATCAAACGTGTTCAGAAAAGCTTCCTTAATCACTGTGTAGAGGTCCCAACTAGAGAGCGCACAATACTGGATCTCCTCTTAGGAAAAAAAACAGGGCAAGTGACAGAAGTGTGTGTAGGAACACTTTGGATCTAGTCATCATAATTCCATTAGTTTCAAGATAATTATGGAGAAGGATGGGACTGGTCCTCAGACTGAAATTCTAGATTGGAGTAAGGCCAATTTTGATGGCATCAGAAGGGATCTGGTAGGCGTGGATTGGGATAGGTTGTTTTGTGGCAAAAAAAAATGCTTGGTAAATGGGAGGCTTTCAGAAGTGAAATACTGAGAGTACAGAAACTGTGTGTTCTTGGTAGAATATAAGGCAAGGCTAGCTAGTTTAGGGGACCTTGATTACTGAGGGATATTGAGGCCTTGGTAAAGAAAAAGGTGGCACATACCAGGTAAAGGCAGTTAGGATCAAATGAGGCACTTGAAAAGTGTAAGAAATGCAAGAGAACACTTGAGAGAGAAATCAGGAGAGCAAAAAGAAGGCATGAAGTTGCTCAGGCAGACAGGGTGAAACACAATCCCAAGGGTTTCTATAGCTATATTAATAGCAAAAGGGTAGCAAGGGGGCAAAATTGGTCCTCTTGAAGATCAGCGTGGTCATCTATGCATGGAGCTGAAAGAGGTGGGGGAGATTTTAAATTAATTTTTTTTGCATCTGTATTTACTCTGGAGACAGACACAGAAACTGAGGCAAAAGAGTAGTGAGGTCATGGACTGTATCCGGATTATGGAAGAGGAGGTGCTATCTGTCTTGAGGTGAATTAAGGTGGATAAATCCCCAGGGCCTGACAAGGTGTCCCCTTGGACCTTGTGGAAGGCTAGTGCAGAAATTGTAGCGGCCCTGGCAGATATATTTAAAACACCCTTAGCCACGGGTGAGGTGCTGGAGGACTGGAGGATAGCTAATGCTGTTCCCTTGTTCAAGAAAGGCTCTAAGAATAAGCTGGGAAATCATAGGCCAGTGGGCCTGATGTCAGCTGTGGGTAAATTACTGGAAGGCATTCTAAGGGACAGGATATATAAGTATTTGGATAGACAGGGCCTGATTAGGGATAGTCAATATGGCTTTGTGCATGGTGGGTCATATCTAACCAATCTTTTAGAGTTTTCCTGAGGAGGTTACCAAGAAGATCGATGAGGAAAAGGTGGTGGACATTGTCTGCATGGACTTTAGCAAGGTCTTTGACAAAGTCGTGGATGGGAGGCTGGTGTAGAAGATTAAGTCACTTGGCATTCAGGATGAAGTAGCCAATTCAATTCAACATTGGCTTAGCGGGAGAAGCCAGAGAGTGGTAGTAGATGGTTATCTCTCTGACTGGAGGTCTGTGACTAGTGGTGTGCCACAGGGATCAGTGATGGGTCTATTGTTGTTTATCATCTATATTAATGATTTAGATGATAATGTGGTAAACTGGATCAGCACATTTGCAGATGACACCAGGATTGGGGGTGTAGTGGACAGCGAGGAAGGCTATCAAAGCTTGCAGCGTGATCCTGACCAGCTAGGAAAATGGGCTGAAAAATGGCAGATGGAATTTAATGCAGACAAGTGTGAGGTGTTGCACTTTGGGAGGACAAACCAGGATAGGACTTACACAGTGAATGGTCAGGCTCTAAGGTGTGCGGTAGAACAGAGTTCTTTGAAAGTGGTGTCACAGGTAGATAGGGTCATAAACAGAGCTCTTGGCACCTTGGCCTTCATAAATCAGGGCATTGAGTACAGGAGTTGGGATGTTATATTGAAGTTGTAAAAGACATTGGTGAGGCCGCATTTGGAGTACTGTGTGCAGTTCTGGTCACCTACCTACAGGAAAGATATCAATAAGCTTGAAAGAGTGCAGAGA